>NC_134354.1:784689392-784934288 GCF_048569485.1 Anomaloglossus baeobatrachus | reverse complement strand
AGTTCACTTTACCTCAGCAGCTTCAATGCTGAAATCTGCACTCTGGTTGCTATAGACATCCAGAACAATCTTACTGTTGGGCAATCTTCAAAATGAGGTCCCAGTTACTTATGTAGGCCTCCCTTCTACACTCCTGCACCCCTACAATCTATCCTAAACTCTGCGGCCCGCTTAATCCACCTCTCCCCTCGCTACTCCCCAGCCTCGCCACTCTGCCAATCCCTTCTCTGGCTTCCCATTGCCCAACGACTCCAGTTCAAAACCCTAGCTGTGACCCACAAAGCCATCCACAACCTGTCTCCTCCCTACATCTGTGACCTAGTCTCCCGGTACCTACCTACACGCAACCTCAGATCCTCACAAGATCTCCTTCTCTGCTCCCCTCTCATCTACTCTTCCCACCATCGCATCAAAGATTTCTCCCGTGCCTCCCCCATACTCTGGAATGCTCTGCCACAACACATCAGACTCTCGCCTACCTTGGCAAGCTTCAAAAGGAACCTGAAGACCCACCTCTTCCGACAAGCCTACAACCTGCCGTAACCCTCAGTCTGATACAGCGCCGCACAATCAGCTCTACCCTCACCTACTGTATCCTCACCTATCCCTTGTAGACTGTGAGCCCTCGCGGGCAGGGACCTCTCTCCTCCTGTACCTGTCTGTGTCTTGTATTGTTTATGATTGTTGTACTTGTTCCTATTATGCATACCCCTTTCACATGTAAAGCGCCATGTAATTGATGGCGCTATAATAATAAATAATAATAATAAACAATAATAATAATAATAATATAGGCAGCCAGAATAATCTTACCGTGAGGCAATCTTCAGAAATGAGGCCACAGTTACTTCTGCGGTGGTTGCTGACAGCCGTTGCTATACTTACAAACATTAGAGTGAGTTATCAGGTTGCCCCACCTTAGTGAATGTATGGTCGCTGCACCTTTCAGGGCGACTCTTTGGCTGTAGTTTTTTAAGACACTTTGGGTAAAATCTGGTTTTGTATTCAACACACAGACACCCATATTTTTCTTTTACTTCTATACAGCCTAAATTCAGGGGGCTAGAGTATGAGTACAAGCCCACACATAGCCTCCTATATACAGTATGAGCCCCCACATAGCCTCCTATATACAGTATGAGCCCCCACATAGCCTCCTATATACAGTATGAGCCCCCACATAGCCTCCTATATACACAATCCCCCTATCTCAAGTGTGAGTCCCCACATAGCCTCCTAAAAACAGTATGCGCTTGCACATAGCCTCCTATATACAGTATGGAGCTCGCACACAGCCTCCTATATACAGTATGAGCCCACACATAACGTCCTATATACAGTATAAGCCCTACATAGCCTACTATATTAATATATATTATGAGTCCCCACACAGCCTCCTATACACAGTTTGAGCCCACACATAGCCTCCTATATGCAGTATGAGTGTGGCGCCCTGGACTAGCCAGGTCGTCACAGGCACTACAACATACACCCCCACCCCGAGACAGGCACATCAGCCAGACACAAAATCCTTGTTGCCTCCCTCCAGGGGCTGATGTCCACACCAGGTGGGGTGGAGCCAGGTGGTTGGCCCCACCCACTGAGGAGTTCACAGTCCTGGAGGCGGGAAAAGGAAGTCAGTGCTGTTAGGGAAGTGAAAGTGAGAAGGAGTGAAGGATTAGTGGAGGAGCAAACTGACAGTGTCCGGGTACGTGGCCCGGGCACTTAGAGCAAGGTTGGCAGACGGTGGTGGCTGTCTGCAGGAGAGGCAGATCAACGCGGAACCGTAGGACCGGGGACGGGCGGTGGCCCGCCGGTACCGAACCGGGGAGCGAAGTGAAGCCAGCACAAACCGGCAGGGCCTGCGGACCCCGACCAGGCTTGGAGTCGCCGTTAATAAGGTCAAATCCGTCAGTGACCGGAACACCAGGGGTTTCCTAACAGCCAAGACCCGACTGAAGGCAACCGTCCAACCAACAAAAGGAAATACAGCTACCGCCACAGCTAGAGTTCCAAGGGCCAGAGCCTGCGGGCAAAAGGGCTCCTCCGGCACATACACACGCTGGGGAGCGGGTTACCAGTGGGAAGCCATCGGGACCGAACATCCACAAAAGGTGCAGGGAAAGGCAGCCACCACCAACCGTCCGGGAGAAGTCACAGCAGCCGGCTGCAGGACCCGTCCATCCAGCCGTTTGGTTTACCAGAGACTTTGCGTACATTTGTGGCTGAGTGAGTACAACCGTGCCTTCCGGCACCACGCTGCGCAGTCCCCGCGACCCTGCACCTTGCCAGCCCTGCCTTTCCGTCACCTCACCGGGCCCCGGGACCACCAACCCCTACCCACAAAGGGGGGAAACAACATCCCAGCTGCTCCCTACCATCGCTCCCGGGATCCCCGTCACCAGCAGCGGTGGTGCCCAACCTCACCACAACCCGTGGGTGGCGTCACGGACCAAATCCCCAAACCAAACTACTCCTTTTCACTCACGGGCGAGGAGCGCCGCTCGAGTCCCCGGATCCGGCCCACCGCTCGAGCCACCGAGCAGCAGCGCCGGACCCGAGCGTGGTGAGCGCAGCGCCCCGTCGCCCGCGACATGAGCCCCCACATAACCCGCCCCCTATATAGAATATGAGCCCCCATATTGCCGCCTATATACTTTATGAGCCCAATATAGCCTACCATTTACAGTGCCTTGCGAAAGTATTCGGCCTCCTTGAATTTTTCAACCTTTTCCCACATTTCAGGCTTCAAACATAAAGATAAAAATGTTAATGTTATGGTGAAGAATCAACAACAAGTGGACATGTCGCGGGCGAAGGAGGGGACGCTGCGCTCACCCACTACTCGGGTCCGGCTGCTCTGCTGCTGCTGCTCGGTGGCTCGAGCGGTGGGCCGGATCCCGGGGACTCGAGCGGCGTTCCTCGCCCGTGAGTTAAAGGGGGGTGGTTTGGTTTAGGGATATTGTCCGTGACGCCACCCACGGTTGTGGTGAGATTGTGACACCACCGCTGCTCTGGACGGGGATCCCGTGAGCGATGACAGGGAGCAGCTTGGATGATGGTCCTCCCCTCCGTGGGTAGGGGGGTTGGTTGTCCCGGGGCCCGGTGAGGGGTAGGGATGGATGGCAGGTTACGGGGCCTGGTGAGGTGCAGGGTCGCGGGGGCAGCGCGGTGCCGCACGGCACGGTGGTACTCACTCAGCCAATGATGAATGCAAAGTCTCCGGTAAAACAAACGGCTGGATGGACGGGTCCCACAGACGGCTGCGGTAGCTCTCCCGGTAGGTTGATGGTGACTGCCTTTCCCTGCACCTGTGTTGTGTGTACGGTTCCAATGGCTTCCCACCGGTAACCCACTCCCCAGCTTGGATGGATGCTGAGGGAGCCCCTTTTGCCTGCAGGCTCTGGCCCTGGGAACTGTAGCCTTGGCGGTGACTGTGTTTCCCTTTACGGTGTGAGCTGTTGCCTTCAATCGGGTCTTGACTGCTGGGAAACCCCGGAGGTTCCCTTCGCTAACGGATTTGACCGGTTTTACGGCGACTCCTAGCCTGGTCGGGGTCCGTAAGCCCTGCCGAATGGTGCTGGCTTCTCTTTGCTCCCTGATCCGGTACCGTCGGGCCACCGCCCGTCCCCGGTCCTTACGGTTCGCTCCAATCAGCCTCTCCGGCAGACGGTCACCACCGTCTGCCAACCTTGCTGTATGTGCCCGGGCCACGCACCCGGACACGGTCAGTCTCCTCTACTGCCACTTCACTTCACTACTCCTCAACTCAACTCCAAGACTCATCTCATCTGACTCCTTTTCCCGCCTCCAGGACTGTGAACTCCTCGGTGGGCGGGGCCAACCACCTGGCCCACCCCCTGGTGTGGACATCAGCCCCTGGAGGGAGGCAACAAGGATTTTTGTTTGACTTCGGTGTGCCTAGCCGGGGTGTGGGGTGTGTTGTTGTAGTACCTGTGACGTCCTGGCTTGTCTAGGGCGCCACATTCCCCCTTAGTAAAATCCAGATCGTCCGCGGGCTGCCCGTCCATCACCGGTTTAATTTTTGTTTCTGTAGAAAAGGGTAAAACATGTAAAACATATAAAACATTAGAACATAAACATTTGCATCAATCTTCCCATAACGGGAGGTACGGTACTTAAATGTTGCAAACAGTAACGGCTTCCGCTCTTCTCCCACCCAAACAACCTGGCCCTGATGCTGCCCCTAAGAAGTGGGCAGCACCCCTTGACCCCAGTCCATCGCCAGGCTGCCCGAGCGGTTTCTGTCTCTTTCAGGGGACCCACGTCCATGGGGGACCCCTGAACCCCCGGAGGATCGCCACTGGTTACGGTAGTGGCGGGCCTGGGCCATCACTTTCCTCCAGGCCCATCCTCCCAAATCAGCCTCTCCGGAGGCGGTAACGGTTTCAAGCCAACAACATTTTTATTTACATTCCACTAAGTTTGTGGTTGCCCTGCAAGTTCTCGGGCTTGTCCGTAAGCAGTTCCTTACGCAAGGATTGCAGACAGTCCCTACGGGGACAACAGTTGCCGGCAACGGCCGGTTCAATCAACGTGCCAATCTGGTTACTTCTTCAGGTGATTCACTTATCATTCTTCTTATCATTCAAAACTTTTAAACTGGTGGTCCCAACGGGGACAACTTCTAACAATGGTGGACCGCTGACTTACTCTAGATCCACGGTGTCGGCCAGGGGAGGGGGCTGGACAGATACTCGGGGCTCTTGACTGCCCCTCAGCTTCGCATCCAGCGCAAACCAACCCCTCTCCCCGCAGTGCCTGGTGTATTGGACCAAGTCCCCCGGCATCAGGTTGCGGCCTGGATGGTCCTCGGGTAGGTGGGCATTGACGTCCCGACGGGCCACGAAGATTTCGGCGTCCAGGCCCGGTTCGTATATGAACCCGTACCCCCGACGGATGTCAAACCTCCTCACTTGCCCTTCATAGAACGGGCCCCGTACCCGGAAGGTGGCCTGACGGAGGCTTTCCTTTTCTTTTATCGTACGGGCTACCAGCTCCGCCTTCCTTCGCTCCCTCTCCGCAATCTCCTGGCCCAGCGGGGTCTGTCCTCTGTCCCAGTAAGAGGCTACTGCGGGCCCCGGTGCATGGGTCGGGCCCCGCGAGACCTCCTTCACGCTGCCCAGGACTGGCATTCTGGGGGGAAGGTCCCGCGGTGTCATGGCCCGGGGTGCTGCCCTGCAGCGGCAACCCGGCGCGGCCTCAGCCGAGGCGTGGGGGATGGGCACAGGGGTAGTCTCCCACTGGACCTCCTGCACGGAGCGGTCTGTCGGCATCGCATCGGTTCGGGGGAAGTCTCCACAGGTGCCTCCGGTTCGGACTTCGGCACCTTCCACGGGAGCGGCTCCGAGCGGTCACGGGCCGCGGCTGCAGGTCGGTCCACCTGGGCTGATGGGCGGGGTACCGCTACCGGTGGTGGTGGTAGGGGGCCTAGTGGGGGGGCAGCAGCAGCCAACATGGGTAGCGGGGAGGTAGCAGGGCGAGCGGGTGTAGACCGGTTCCCTCGGCCGCGATGACCGACCCACTAGGGTACAGGGGCGTGGGTCACTTACCCTCTCTTCCCAGACTCCCTCCACCTCGCGTCTCCGTATGGCCGCTACCACTTCCGCCATGTCGGCCTCCCACTCCTCCAAGAGGAGTTGCATCCTGATCTGCAGCCGCTGTTGGAGCTGGGCGGTCCGGACCTCCACCCACGCCGTGGTTCCAGGCGCTGGGGCTACGGTGCTGCGGGACAGCTGGTACATTGCCTCTTCCAGGAACCACAAGATGGCCGCAGGGTCCTGGCGTCCCTGCTTTTATAGCCGTGAGCTACATGCGGCCAGACGCCATCCGTCCCCCCTTAGTCTTTTTCCGGTTCCTCCTCTACAGGGGCGGGGTTTTGGCTTTCGCGCCTCCACTACTCGGGAAGACGCTCGAGCGGGTACTTTTTGCGCCCAAAATGGCGGCTTCTCAAAATTTTCGGCCGGACACCTCCGGCGGTCACAAGGCGCACCTCTACCAGACGGCAGAGCGGTAAGATCCTGTTCGTGACGCCAAGTTGTCGCGGGCAGAGGAGGGGACGCTGCGCTCACCCACTGCTCGGGTCCGGCTGCTCTGCTGCTGCTGCTCGGTGGCTAGAGCGGTGGGCCGGATCCCGGGGACTCGAGCGGCGTTCCTCGCCCGTGAGTGAAAGGGGGTGGTGTGGTTTAGGGATATTGTCCGTGACGCCACCCACGGTTGTGGTGAGATTGTGACACCACCGCTGCTCTGGACGGGGATCCTGAGAGCGATGACAGGGAGCAGCTTGGATGTTGGTTCTCCCCTCCGTGGGTAGGGGGGTTGGTTGTCCCAGGGCCCGGTGAGGGAGGGATGGATGGCGGGTTACGGGGCCTGGTGAGGTGCAGGGTCGCGGGGGCAGCGCTGTGCCGCACGGCACGGTGGTACTCACTCAGCCAATGATGAATGCAAAGTCTCCGGTAAAACAAACGGCTGGATGGACGGGTCCCACAGACGGCTGCGGTGTTTCTCCTCCCGGTAGGTTGATGGTGACTGCCTTTCCCTGCACCTGTGTTGTGTGTACGGTTCCAATGGCTTCCCACCGGTAACCCGCTCCCCAGCTTGGATGGATGCTGAGGGAGCCCCTTTTGCCCGCAGGCTCTGGCCCTGGGAACTGTAGCCTTGGCGGTGACTGTGTTTCCCTTTACGGTGTGAGCTATTGCCATCAATCGGGTCTTGACTGCTGGGAAACCCCGGAGGTTCCCTTCGCTAACGGATTTGACCGGTTTTACGGCGACTCCTAGCCTGGTCGGGGTCCGTAAGCCCTGCCGAATGGTGCTGGCTTCTCTTTGCTCTCCGATCCGGTACCGTCGGGCCACCGCCCGTCCCCGGTCCTTACGGTTCGCTCCAATCAGCCTCTCCTGCAGACGGTCACCACCGTCTGCCAACCTTACTGTATGTGTCCGGGCCACGCACCCGGACACGGTCAGTCTCCTCTACTGCCACTTCACTTCACTACTCCTCAACTCAACTCCAAGACTCATCTCATCTGACTCCTTTTCCCGCCTCCAGGACTGTGAACTCCTCGGTGGGCGGGGCCAACCGCCTGGCCCACCCCCTGGTGTGGACATCAGCCCCTGGAGGGAGGCAACAAGGATTTTTGTTTGACTTCGGTGTGCCTAGCCGGGGTGTGGGGTGTGTTGTTGTAGTACCTGTGACGTCCTGGCTTGTCCAGGGCGCCACAGACACAATTGTGAAGTTGAATGATATTTATTGCTTATTTTAAACTTTTAAAAAAAATGAATAACTGAAAATTGGGGCGTGCAATATTATTCATCCCCTTTAAGTTAATCCTTTGTAGCACCCCATTTTGATGTGATTACAGATGCAGTCGCTTGGGGTATGTGTCTATCAGTTTTGCACATGGAGAGGCTGAAATTCTCGCCCATTGACAGCTGCTTCTCCTCTGCCTAACTGTAGGAAGACGGCTGTCAATCACCATGATGCCGACAGTCATTGGCACAGCAGCCCGGAAGAAGAAAAGCTGCTCCTTTGACATGGATCCAGGAGAGGAGAAACACGAGTTTTTGTAGTGCAAACAATACATAATTTATTTGGTGAATATGGTGACAAGGGCTTGAAAGAGTTAAGATGAACACTAAAAGCCGGATCAAGAACTAGATTTTACATGCACCTATTACGGTAGGTCCAATACATCCACAAGTAATGTCCCTCTGTTTACAACATATAATGACAGTATACAAAATCGTATTCACATATAATACAGAGGGAACATTAGTATACCATAATAGATAGTGGCAGTATCAGGGCCAATGGCAGATCCAGGGGTATGCAGTCAGATCATAACATTATATCATTAGGATTCCTAGTAAGTCCAGGGTTTTGACAACCGTAATGTGCACATCACGTCCGAGCATAAAGCATACCCTTTATTTGCCAGGCCCACGTCCGATAGCAGGTGCTATGATGTTGTGAAGCCCCGCAAACGCTGTGTCGGTGCATTACCTTCAGGGACTCCACGCAGCTGGATCCTGTCACCGGTAGGAAATCTTCTATTTGTCGTGACGCCACTCTCAGATTTGCGGTCAGTTGAGACCGCCACTGCAGGTTAAGGGATGCCTGGGGCTGATGGTGGGTGCAGCCAGTTGTAGCAGCCTCCTGAGAGTGAGGCAAGCCCCAGGGCCCTGTGAAGATGTGTAGAACTACAAGGCGCAGAATGACTCCACACAAGCAGGATGTCTTTCAGGGTTTTTACTCACAGTTGATGGCAGGGTGAGTGACCCGGGCGTAGCTGGGATGAACCAAGTGGGAACCAGGTGTCCTTCAGGCTGACTTGTGAGGGTGACTACCAACTCGCCTTCCTTAGCCCTTTTTGGTTTGGGGCAACCCCGACTTTGAGTCCCTATGGGGGTCACCCAGGGAAGTTGCTGAAGCCTCACTCCCCTTCAGTTGCCGTTTGCTTGTCGCCTGGACCAGATCACTCCAGCTGCTTGCCTCCTGTGAACTATGGGCTCTTACTGTGGCTACGTGGCTGCGGCTTTTGTGGTGTTGTGGCGTGGGCTTTGAGGGCCCCACACCGGCAGGTTTAGCAAGGAAAGGTGGATCTATCCCCGCATCGGGATCTACCGCCCGTTTGGGCCTGGTACTCTCTAGCAGTCTCCTTACTTCTCACTCCGTTGCTCTCTCTCTAGCTGAAGATGGATTTCGGGTAGCACTACTAGGTGACCGTTCTCCCCCGTCGGTAGCCACTGCGCGGACGCTGTCAGACTGCAACAGCCCCAGGGGTCTGCTCCTGCTCTCCCCTGAACTGCACACTGAACTGGCTCACTGCCCCTCCTCTCCTGTTCTTGCCTACGCCACCTAGCAACCAGACTCTCCACCACACCCCTTGAGAGGAGATGGAGGCTTTTGGCCCCCTCCACTATTCCAGTGGAGGTCAAGGCTTTTCCCCCTCCTGGGATCCCCAGGGGTCCTCTCAAAGGTACATGTGTGAGACCTGATCACTATGCGCCTGTGTACCACACCCCGGTCAGCCTTCTGGATTACCTGTGTTGTACTGTTCCCAGCATGGGTGCAGTACTCAGTGGTGCCTGACCAGGTCAGGGGCGCCACATTCCCCCTTAGTTATCACCAGCACGTCCTCGGGCTGCAAGACAACATTTTAAAATGCATAAAACAGTAAAAACATGGTAAAACATTTTAAGATCACCAGGTACCATACATCACCACCCTCCACCCACAAGTCCGTTAACCCACCCAAAACCCTCTCAGGAGGCAGGTCACCGGTCCTTTTGGTAACCAGGTCTGGGCCATCCACTTCCCCAGACCTTTCCTCCAATCTGCCTCTCCCGTTGGCCGCGCCTTCAGCCACTTCTGGCAGGATGTAGAGGCGGCTTTCATGGTCTGGTGGTTTCAGGGTATACCTGGCCTGGTGAATCCGCGCCTTCAGCCTCTTCTGGCAGGATGTAGAGGCGGCCTCCACGGTTGGTGCTGACCAGGTACCCTCTTGTGGTGGAGAGCCAGGCCCCATAAACAGGCATGCTCTCTGGTTGCAGGTGAGCCAAGGCCCCATAAACGGACGTGCTCCCTGGTCGCAGACGAGCCAAGCCCCTAAACAGGCTGGCTCTGGTGGTGGTACCCTCTGGTGTAACTATTTACACTGCGAGAGTTTGTGGCTATAGCCAGTTCATAGCCTTAAGGTTCATTTCTCACATCAGTTTATGTGGGCACATACTTAAACATTCAACGTTGCAAAACTTTTCAAACTGGTAACTTGCTGTATTTCTTATGTTATTTACATGGATTCCTCCTCACCAGGGCTTGGGCCTGTAGGGCTGCGGCACCTGTTGCTTTCTTCATTTCTCTCATCATCGGAGGTAGTCTCATCAGTGGGTTCTTTGTCTTTTCTTTCTCTATCTCCGTCTTCTTCTGTGTCTGTTTCTTTTTCTTTAGGACATGGTGTTACATCAAGCGCATACCAGCCTCTTTCTCCTTGATGCATGGTGAATTGCACTGAATCTCCCATTCTTAAGTTCCTTCCAGGATGTCCTCTGGGCAAATTAGCTCTAACGTCCCTTCTATTGACAAAGATGCCTTCTTTTATACCTGGTGCTACTATGAAGCCGTATCCTGATTTTAGGCTGAAATCTTCTACTACTCCTCTACAAAGGGGTCCTCTGACCTGGGCTTTGGACCTTCTCAGGAACCGTTTTTCCTCCAAGTCTCTGGCCGTTATTTCATCTTTCTGCTCTGGAGACTGTGGTGCAGGGGAAGACTGTGTTCTGCTGCGGCGCCGTGTCTTGCGGGCTGGATTCTGCAGAGTACAGCTTACAAACTCCCAGGTGAGGCTTTTGGGCAGATCTTCTTCAGCAGACGGTGTCAGGTCTTCTTCATCCCAGCGGGAATATGGCAACATCTCTGGCTCTGGGCATGGATCCACTGCTGATGGCTCCGGGGTCAGCTCCTCAGCTTCCTGGCCTCCTCTCCCCCTTAGTTCTACTGAGCACTCCTGTTGTGGCAGTGCCGGGGATGGGCGTTCTTCAGCAGGCCCTGGCGGAGGACTCTTTGGCGTGGTTGCTGCAGGGGTTGCCGGAATCCTCTTGGGGGTGTGCGGAGGAAGCAGATACTGGTCCACCAACTCTTGTGGGAATTGAGCCTCTAGGTCAGCCTTCAGCTTCCAGTATTCGGGGTCCTCCCCCAGCGTAGACTTCCTAGCAGGGACCTCCTTGGACTGGGGAGCGGTGTCTGCTCTGGCCTTGCAGGCCGGGGTAAATACTTGTACGGGCTTGTCTTGGCGGGCCGCGCCTGGCATGGCGGCGGCCTGGTCTTGGCGGGCCGCGCCTGGCATGGCGGCGGCCTGGTCTTGGCGGGCCGGGCAGGGCATCGCTGCGGCGGCCTGGATCGGCGTCGCTGTCGCGGCCTGGATTGGCGTCGCAGCTGCGATGGGATCTGTGCAGGCTGGGCTGGGCGTCGCTGCAGCGATCTGGGCTTGGCGGGCCGCACCGGACGTGGCTGCGGCCTGGTTCAGCACCTCACTTGCGGCGCGGACGAGCGTTGCTGCTGCGGTGGGGTCTCGGCGGGCCGGGCCTAGCATGGCGGCGGCCTGGGTCAGCGTCACACCTGCGGCGCGGATGAGGGTCGCGGTGGCAGCCGGTTCTTTGCGGGCCGGGCAGGGCATCGCTGCGGCGGCCTGGGCTTGGCGGGCCGCACCTCGCGTTGCTGCGGCCTGGTTCGGCGCCGCCGCGCCGGGCGCCTCTTCAGGGACTGCGGGCGTGGCAGCAGGGGTCGGGGCACTCGTGCTGGCAGGGGCAACACTGGACTCACCCATCGGTAGCAGCATCGGGGTCTGAGTCGTCGCCGCTCGGTCTGGCACTCGTCGCGTGGCCCTCTCCTCGTAGGCCTGAACCGCCGCGGTCATCCCCAGGAACTCCATACGTCCGTCTCTGATCTGCCTTCCGATCCTGGCTTCCAGTTGATCGCAGAACTCGGCAAGCTCCCGACACCACCAGGCAGCGGAGCCTGGCTCTGGGTCTCTGTGTTCAGACTCCATTTCCTTCCACAGCAGGCTTCTGGCTTCCTTTCTGTCCCGACGTCTCTGAACGCTTCCGCTCCCTTTACTTGCGAGGTCAGAACTCTGCAGGGGATCTCTGGGTAGCCACACCTCTTCGTGGGCGGTAACTTCTTCCAGCGCGGGCTGCTGTTGTTTTTTCAGCGCGCTTTTCATGGTGGCAATATGGCGGCGCTTCCAATTTTTCAAGCGGACCGCCCAGGCACATGGTCACCTGTCTGAACAGGTCTAGTCCTTATCCTGTTCGTGACGCCAGATGTGAAGCCCCACAGGTGTTGTGTCGGTGCATTACCTTCAGGGACTCCACGCAGCTGGATCCTGTCACCGGTAGGAAATCTTCTATTTGTCGTGACGCCACTCTCAGATTTGCGGTCAGTGGAGACCGCCACTGCAGGTTAAGGGATGCCTGGGGCTGATGGTGGGTGCAGCCAGTTGTAGCAGCCTCCTGAGAGTGAGGCAAGCCCCAGGGCCCTGTGAAGATGTGTAGAACTACAAGGCGCAGAATGACTCCACACAAGCAGGATGTCTTTCAGGGTTTTTACTCACAGTTGATGGCAGGGTGAGTGACCCGGGCGTAGCTGGGATGAACCAAGTGGGAACCAGGTGTCCTTCAGGCTGACTTGTGAGGGTGACTACCAACTCGCCTTCCTTAGCCCTTTTTGGTTTGGGGCAACCCCGACTTTGAGTCCCTATGGGGGTCACCCAGGGAAGTTGCTGAAGCCTCACTCCCCTTCAGTTGCCGTTTGCTTGTCGCCTGGACCAGATCACTCCAGCTGCTTGCCTCCTGTGAACTATGGGCCCTTACTGTGGCTACGTGGCTGCGGCTTTTGTGGTGTTGTGGCGTGGGCTTTGAGGGCCCCACACCGGCAGGTTTAGCAAGGAAAGGTGGATCTATCCCCGCATCGGGATCTGCCGCCCGTTTGGGCCTGGTACTCTCTAGCAGTCTCCTTACTTCCCACTCCGTTGCTCTCTCTCTAGCTGAAGATGGATTTCGGGTAGCACTACTAGGTGACCGTTCTCCCCCGTCGGTAGCCACTGCGCGGACGCTGTCAGACTGCAACAGCCCCAGGGGTCTGCTCCTGCTCTCCCCTGAACTGCACACTGAACTGGCTCACTGCCCCTCCTCTCCTGTTCTTGCCTACGCCACCTAGCAACCAGACTCTCCACCACACCCCTTGAGAGGAGATGGAGGCTTTTGGCCCCCTCCACTATTCCAGTGGAGGTCAAGGCTTTTCCCCCTCCTGGGATCCCCAGGGGTCCTCTCAAAGGTACATGTGTGAGACCTGATCACTATGCGCCTGTGTACCACACCCCGGTCAGCCTTCTGGATTACCTGTGTTGTACTGTTCCCAGCATGGGTGCAGTACTCAGTGGTGCCTGACCAGGTCAGGGGCGCCACAATGTAACTTTTGATCCGGAAAGGAGGCCCCAAATAGCCCGACGTACGTTTCGATGACGGTATTCAGTCTTCTTCAGGGGATGGGGTGCCATGGGGTACATAGCAGAAATGCCGGTATTTAAATGGTAGCGGTAATTTCCCAATACCGGGAATCACATGGTGGCGCATGCGCAGATCCACCCGCGAAGTCTCGCGTGATGCACCGCCGTCATATCATCCCGCGCATGCGCGGGAGCGGGGACGCGTCACCATAGCTCCCGCGCATGCGCCCGACACCAGACGGCGGTAACAACCACGGAGACAAAGGCAGGGGGACCTGGGCATGCGCGCATGAGAACCGGGAATGGGAAAAGAAATACATGCATCAGAACATTAAGGCCACCGGTGAAAATGTTTTCCAAAGGGATCCATAATAACTTCAATAGGTGAATAGGATGCCTATATGAAAAAAACCAGATAAAGCCAGCATTAAGAAGATGGGACCATAAAAGCAGTTAAAAAAGGTTTTAAAAGTCACATTAACAATGACAAGAATTGCAGTGAGGCAAAAGGTGGTCACTCGGAGTAGATCAAAGCCAACTTAAGTAAGAGAATTTAATGCCTAGTTTTTTAGTGACAACAATGTCATAGAAAGGAAGCGTAGGTATTGGACTCATTAAGTCCCTGAGGGGCCATGGTGTTAAGTGTAAGGATCCATTTCACTTCACATTGTGCCAAGCGCTTTTTAAGGTCACCACCCCTGATCCCCCCATTTATCATATCAATACCTCTACTTTTCAATTGGGAAGGGTCACAGGAGTGGTGAATCTTAAAATGCCTTGGCAAGGTTTTCAGAAGTGTGCCATCAGTTGCCGTCCTGGCTGCAGCAATGTCCCTCACATGTTCTCTAACCCTGATGCGGAGCTCACGTGAGGTGAGCCCCACATATATCAGGGGGCAGGTACAGGTTGCAAAATACACCACATGTGTAGAACCACAAGTGATGTATTGCCGAATACTATAATTTTTCCTGCCATCCGAGGAACAGAACTGTGTACTGCGGAGGACATTGCCGCAAGCCAGGCAATGTCCACAGGGAAAACACCCCTGCAATGGACCCCGTGAACCAAAAGTATTAGATAAGGGGGGGACATAATGACTTCTTACTAAAAAATCTTTCAGATTTCTAGCTCGTCTAGGTGTCATTAGTGGCCGGTCTGTAAGGTTCTGGGCCAACACCGGATCGGTTAATAAAACCGACCAGTGTTTCCTCATAATGTCCCGCATAGTATCCCATTTCTCATTATATGTCCCTATGAATCTTACTGAAGGGTCGAAAGAGTCCTGTTTCTTGGGAACATGGGCAAGTAATTGTGCTCTAGGGGTCTTCTTGGCCCTATTATACCCAAATTTGATGTTCCTAGTGCTGTAACCCCTATCTGAGAAACGGGCCCTGAGATCGGATGACTGAATTTCAAACTTACTATCAGAGGAGCATATCCGCCTCATTCTCAGAAATTGTCCGGTAGGGATGGCACGGATAGTCGATGGATTATGGGCAGACGAAGCGTGCAGCAACGCGTTAACGGACGTCTTCTTATGAAAGACGTCCGTCTGGATTGACCCCCTGTCGTCAACCGATATTTCGACTTCCAGGAAGTCAATCACGCGATTGCTGCACTTATATGTGAGTTTAATATTAAACTTATTTTTATTCAACTGCCCCATGAACTGATCAAGCTGCTCCGCCGGGCCCTGCCACACAAAAAGAATATCATCAATAAAACGATACCTACACTGCACATGGATTGATGCCCCCACGCCTCCGTCACCAAAAACATTTTAAGATTCACCACTCCTGTGACCCTTCCCAATTGAAAATTAGAGGTATTGATATGATAAATGGGGGGATCAGGGGTGGTGACCTTAAAAAGCGCTTGGCACAATGTGAAGTGAAATGGATCCTTACACTTAACACCATGGCCCCTCAGGGACTTAATGAGTCCATTACCTACGATTCCTTTCTATGACATTGTTGTCACTAAAAAACTAGGCATTAAATTCTCTTACTTAAGTTGGCTTTGATCTACTCCGAGTGACCACCTTTTGCCTCACTGCAATTCTTGTCATTGTTAATGTGACTTTTAAAACCTTTTTTAACTGCTTTTATGGTCCCATCTTCTTAATGCTGGCTTTATCTGGTTTTTTTCATATAGGCATCCTATTCACCTATTGAAGTTATTATGGATCCCTTTGGAAAACATTTTCACCGGTGGCCTTAATGTTCTGATGCATGTATTTCTTTTCCCATTCCCGGTTCTCATGCGCGCATGCCCAGGTCCCCCTGCCTTTGTCTCCGTGGTTGTTACCGCCGTCTGGTGTCGGGCGCATGCGCGGGAGCTATGGTGACGCGTCCCCGCTCCCGCGCATGCGCGGGATGATATGACGGCGGTGCATCACGCGAGACTTCGCGGGTGGATCTGCGCATGCGCCACCATGTGATTCCCGGTATTGGGAAATTACCGCTACCATTTAAATACCGGCATTTCTGCTATGTACCCCATGGCACCCCATCCCCTGAAGAAGACTGAAAACCGTCATCGAAACGTACGTCGGGCTATTTGGGGCCTCCTTTCCGGATCAAAAGTTACATCATAGCACCTGCTATCGGACGTGGGCCTGGCAAATAAAGGGTATGCTTTATGCTCGGACGTGATGTGCACATTACGGTTGTCAAAACCCTGGACTTACTAGGAATCCTAATGATATAATGTTATGATCTGACTGCATACCCCTGGATCTGCCATTGGCCCTGATACTGCCACTATCTATTATGGTATACTAATGTTCCCTCTGTATTATATGTGAATACGATTTTGTATACTGTCATTTATATGTTGTAAACAGAGGGACATTACTTGTGGATGTATTGGACCTACCGTAATAGGTGCATGTAAAATCTAGTTCTTGATCCGGCTTTTAGTGTTCATCTTAACTCTTTCAAGCCCTTGTCACCATATTCACCAAATAAATTATGTATTGTTTGCACTACAAAAACTCGTGTTTCTCCTCTCCTGGATATAATTAGGAGTTTGTGCTACCTGTGTGATCCCTGGGCTGACAGGGACACCGGGTATATGTCTAGTATGGTTTTCTGGAAATCTGTTTTGATATTTCCTTTGACATGGAGCAGCTGAATCACTGGAGGGAGTGGTCCGTGACCTCTCTGAGCTGGGGCAGGGTAAAACGAGCAGGTAGTCGCTTCTGTTTTCAACTATCTGCCTGACCATATCAAAGCTGGATATGAAAAATAACAAAGATCTTGTCAAAGCCAAACAATATAAAATACGTAATGAAACAAAACTGCAAAAATACTTTTTTAAGTAAAAAAAAAAATATCCAAAAAGGTGGAGAACCCCTTTAATAAGTTACGTGGATAAAAACAAACTGATTCGGTGTTTTCTGTTCTCAACTGAAGATTCTGGACTCAACTGTAACTTTCACAATTCAATAAAAAAAAAATATTGATGTGTCTAAATCCAAATCCTCAGGAAACAGACGAGGAGCTGGAGGCAACTTCAAAAAGAGGAAGAGGATGCGTAGCGAGACGGCTTCACTTTGTAGTTATGAATTGTCTGAATTATTTACACTTTTTATAAACAACGGAGCCTAAAATTTCAAGACTTATCCTGGAAGAAACTTTTTGAAAAATTCACAAGGGTCAGGAGTCAGTTATATTTATTTTTACTGGAATTTGGGGTGGAAATTGCTCTGATGCTGAACAAAGTGAGCGGCTGAGTCCGAGGATTGACCGATTCTTCATTAGGGATCCCGCCAAACCAGAAGGTCCTAACGCTTTAGATCCTCGGGTCGTGGATGTCAATCATGGTTCAGAGCCAATAGTCAGTGAGCACAAATCCAGAGAGGTAGAAGAGCCAGCAGTCACAGTCAGAAGTCAAACTGTAGTAGCAAATATAAGGGAAGAGAAGGAGGTGAGAGGCAGTGTCCAAAGTAAGCAATTTTAGGCCACTGGACCACCAGGGACATCAAAATTCGTAATTACTTTTATATAAATATATACAGCTCTGGCAAAAATGAAGAGACTACTGCCCAGTTTTATAAGAATCAGCTTCTCTACATGTCTCACGGCCGTTCCATTCCAGGGTCAGTTGAATTCCAGAGTCACCTCATTCTACTTCATGCGCTTCTGATTAGGTGATCACCGGAACCAAATCTTATGTAACGAGGGAAAGTATAAGAAACCCTGCTGTGGTCTTCACAATCCTGCTGCAATAGGACAGGCTGGACGGCAAAACAAGTGCTACTAATATCCCAAAAGTAATAGGAATGAAAAAAATAACTTGTAACCATCAGAAAGGAGAGGAAAAGAAAAGTGTTGAGGGAGGAAAAGAAGGGCTCAATTCTGGCTTTACTAGCAGAGGGAAAAGTTAGTGTCATGTTGCCTCCATCCATAAAATTTCTAAGATGGCATCCAGTACAACAAGGTCAAGCAGCAGACATTGGAGACAACAAATCTACAGACCGGCAGAGGGCGAAAACAAACCACTCTCCACTGACCGGGATGACCGACATCTTATTCGAATGTCACTCAGCAACCGCAGGATGACATCAAGTGACCTACAAAAGGAATGGCAAATGGCAGCTGGGGTGAAGTGCACGGCAAGAACAGTTCGTAATGGGCTCCTAGAGGCAGGGCTCAAGTCATGTAAAGCTAGAAAAAAGCCTTTCATCAATGAGAAGCAAAGGAGAGCCAGGCTGAAGATTGCTAAAGAACATAAGGATTGGATCATAGAGGACTGGAGATAGGTAATCATCTCTGATGAGTCTAATTTTCAGCTTTGCCCAACACTTGGTCGTCTAATGGTTAGATGGAGACCTGGAGAGACATACAAGCCACAGTGTCTTGCACCCTCTGTGAAATTTGGTGAAGGATCGGTGATGATCTGTTGATGCTTCAGCAAGGCTGAAATTGGGCAGATTAAACTTTGTGAAGGACGTAGGAATCAAGCCGCATACAAGGTTATCCTGGAAAAACAGTTTCTTTCTTCTGCTCAGGCAATGTTCCCCAACTCTGAGATCTGTTTTTTTCCAGCAGGACAATGCGCCATGCCACACAGCTAGCTCAATCAATGTGTGGATGAAGGACCACCATATCAACACCTTGTCATGGCCAGCCCAATCTCCAGACCTGAACCCCATTGAAAACCTCTGGAATGTAATCAAGAGGAAGATGGATAGTCACAAGCCATCAAACAAAGAAGAACTGCTTACATTTTTGCACCAGGAGTGGCATAAGGTCACCCAAAAGCAGCGTGACAGACTGGTAGAAAGCGGCCAAGATGCATGAAAGCTGGGATTAAAAATATTGATTTCTGAATCTTCCTGAGGTAAAACATTCTTAGTATTGTTGTTTCTAAACGATTATGAACTTGATTTCTTTGCATTATTTGAGGTGTGAAAGCAATGCATTGTTCTGTTATTTTCACCATTTCTTATTTTCATTACTTTATTACTTGGAAATTCAAAGACGTTGTCAGTTGCTTATACTGTAGAATAAAAGAACAATTTACATTTTACTCAAAAATATAAAGAGAAAAATTAGAAAAACTGACAATTTTGCAGTGGTCTCTTAATTTTTGTCAGACCTGTATATACAATACAGACCAAAAGTTTGGACACACCTTCTCATTCAAAGAGTTTTCTTTATTTTCATGACTCTGAAAATTGTAGATTCACATTGAAGGCATCAAAACTATGCCTTTCATAATTGACGTGATGACGCCGCCGTCAACATGCACGCTGCTCGGTCAAATCTCGCATCTGTGCAGTCATTCCCCTGGCTCGCGCAGGCGCAGTTCACCCTCGTGCGAGCCGGTGCGGTGTTTGCATATGCGCGCAATTATGGTCGAGTACGAGGATGACGCAGGGGACGTCATGCACATTGCAGACCATAATCTCACGCATGTGCAAACAACGCACCGGCCTGCACGAGCCGGGGGAATGACTGCACAGATGCGAGATTTGGCTGAGCAGCGTGCATGTTGACGGCGGCGTCATCATGTCAATTATGAAAGGCATAGTTTTGATGCCTTCAATGTGAATCTACAATTTTCAGAGTCATGAAAATAAAGAAAACTCTTTGAATGAGAAGGTGTGTCCGAACTTTTGGTCTGTATTGTATATACAATGAAAGGAGGATGGTGAAGAAGGCCACAAGGAGGGACAGGAGCCGAAAATGAGCACGCCCATCTGAGCACACAGGTCATTAGCATACCTAATGGTCAGGTTTTATAAAGTTATGATCGGGGTCTGCAAGGGGAGTCAGGGCACAAGGTGCACCTTCATAGAATGCAGCCCAGGAGCTGCAGAAGGTGACACTTTTGGTTTCATAGTGAAAAAACTGGTGACAGGTTCCCTTTAATAATAAGAATTTTAGAAAAAGTAAAATGACAACCACTAAACATGGAGAACACAAAACTGGATTTATCCACTAGACCACCTGGCTTTTATCCACTAGACCACCTGGCTTTTATCCACTAGACCACCTGGCTTTTATCCACTAGACCACCTAGCGTTTATCCACTAGACCACCTGGCTTTTATCCACTAGACCACCTGGCTTTTATTCACTAGACGACCTTGCTTTTATCCACTAGACCACCTGGCTTTTATCCACTAGACCACCTTGCTTTTATGCACTAGACCACCTTGCTTTTATGCACTAGACCACCTGGCTTTTATCCACTAGACCACCTGGCTTTTATCCACTAGACCACCTGGCTTTTATCCACTAGACCACCTTGCTTTTATCCACTAGACCACTTGGCTTTTATCCACTAGACCACCTGGCTTTTATCCACTAGACCACCTGGCCCCTTTTGCTTCTATCCACTAGACCACCTGGCTTTTATCCACTAGACCACCTTGCTTATATCCACTAGACCACCTGGCTTCTATCCACTAGACCACCTCACTTTTATCCACTTGACCACCTGGCTTTTACCCACTAGACCACCTGGCCCCTTTTGCTTTTATCCACTAGACCACCTGGCTTCTATCCACTAGACCACCTCACTTTTATCCACTTGACCACCTGGATTTTATCCACTAGACCACCTGGCCCCCTTTGTTTTTATCCACTAGACCACCTGGCCCCTTGTGCCCCCTCTTCAGCTTTTCCCCACTATACACAGAATGGTACTCCTTTACTTTAGGGCTGATGTTTTGCAATGTAAAGATTTTTCTTTTCCAATCTCTTTTTATCACGTGGAGATAAGCGGCGCCAGTAGTTGTTTACCTGCCCCTGCTCTATTGAAACCATTATTACAGTGCAATCCTTTCATTCAGCGTCAGCCGGGCCTGATAGGCGCTGGATTATCAGGTTTTCGGGATCATTAAACGGCAATAGAAAGTATATATCATTTATTACGGGTAGATAATACAATATTCACTCACAATATGGCCCTATCACTTCATTACTGCGAGGCTTATCATCCGTCCTTCACATTATTTTACCGTCCTGTGGGGAAAACAAATGGCGGATTATTAGAATTTTTGCCGGATTAATAGAACTTTTGTACAGATTTTATACAAATATAAGAAACATTATTTCTTATTTTCCTCTCCTGACATCTGGACAGAATGTGTGCTCTGTTTTCTGTTCTTTACCATCCTCCATTTTTTGTCTTCAGGCCACGAGTTTGTGCCTCTTGGCAATCACCGACCCCCTTTGTGGTATTTTGCAGCCCGCGGCTCTTTGCCAATGGATAACAAAGGTTCTTAGTGTGTCCCCTCAGGAACTTTGTGTGAAAAGGCAAAAACATTTGGAGACATAACTTCTAAGAAAAAAAATGCAATAAAATGTGTAAAAAGCCACTAGGCCTCATTTATCAAATTAACAACTAGACTGTGTTGCCCATGGCAACCAATCAGAGCTCAGTTTTCATTTCTGAAGCTACTCTGGAAAAATAGAAGCTGAGTTCTGATTGGTTGCTATGGGCAACAGACAGCCTTACTGTAAGGTCAATTCTGATGAATGAGGCCTGATAAACATAAGCCTGAGATGGGTTCACAGGTTCTTAAGATGGCCGTGAAGCCCACTGCATACCCAAAATGTATGTAGGTAAAGACAGACAAGGAAAAACCAAAACTCTGTCACACAGCACGCACACCCACAGGATAAGACAATAAGAGATTCAGGAGGAAAACAAGAGCAGGAAGGAAGCTACAAAACAACTGGGGGAAAGTCCACGACCACACAAAGCAAACAAGCACAACTTTCACCAGACAGTCTGGGACACCACACCTTACAGACCAACATAGCACAAACTATAGCTGGCATGAGTGGAAAGATTCAGCCAGCATAAAGAAGAGGGGAGCAGATGTCATAGGTCACCCTACAACATGTGATCAAAGGAGCAAGCAGACCAGCAGAGATTAACTCTTGCTAGTCTACCTATGAGTCAGCACTCAGCAGGTGAAATCTGCAATCTGAACACAGTCCAATGCCACCATGACAGTCGGCGAAGTTTGTGAAACACTCTGCTTGACAATTTCCTATAGATATGTAATGAGTATGTATTGTTTCTTTTGGTGAGGTGGATCGTTGAAACCTTTACTCCAGACGAGCAGCTGCTGTATATCATGGACGGATAATGTTATTACAGCAGGGGGATTAAATTGGAACAATGGAAGCAGATGTGGAAGAACAGCAACTGCAAGAGCAGAACCGGACCGATGAAGCAGAACTGTAATCCATTAGGAAGCTGAGTAGCCTCAGCAATGAGGAACCGATGCAGCAGAGCTGAGATGTACAAGAAATTCAGAGGCATAGCTGTCAAAGGCCTGAAACACACGTCCGCAGAAAACACGTGCGTGTCTCGCGGTCCGTTTTTCGGGTCCGTGTTCAGTTTTTGATGTTCGTTTCTCCGGTACGTATGACGTATGACGTATGCTTACCGTGCGTGCGTGTTGAATGTCCGTGTATGTGTGAGAAACGTACATGTCCTGTCCGTGTGCAGTCCGTGTGCCTTGAGCCGTTTCACCATTATAAAACAAAAAAACGCACACGGACCGTACGGACTTCACTGGGTCCGTGTCTGCGTGATGCCGGCGAAACGCGGACATGTCATCCGTGTTAAAAAACGCACACACTTACAAACCACACGGACACACGTTCCATATGGCTTTACGTGTGTGTGCCTGTTACCATAGGGTAACATTGGTGCACGTGTGTTCGTGCCGCCGGTACGTGTCAAAAAGTCCCAAACACGTACCTGCGGCACGGATGTGTGTTGCAGACCAAAGTGGTAGAGCAGATGAGAAGCAGGGCTGAGTTTGTAGAACAGTCCAATATTGCTGAACTGGAGCAGCAAAATAGCATATTTGACTGACTGGTGTAACAGAGCAGAGCTTGCAGCAGAGTACAATTTTATAGGGCTGGTACAGCAGAATAAGCAGAGTTATCTCAATGATGTAGCAGAGCAGAGTTTTAAGCACAGACTGATTTTGCAGAACTGGTGCAGGAGAATAGTAGAATTGAGAAAAAATTGATAATATTAGTATGGTCATCGAATACCCGAATACTCAGGCTGCGGGATTCTGCCTGAGCTGGCCTATATGGCGCATGAGAGTGATGAGAGCACCTCAGCTTACCGCAAAGCGAGACGGCTGGATGAGGAGGAGGATGCAGAGCCCGGCACTGGAGCCAGGACAGATAAGTAACTGGATATGTCTCTCCCACTTTTAAATGTCCAAAAATAATAGCCAAAAAAGTAAAAATCATGCCCTTGCGGTGTCAGACTGGTGCGGCAGGGACCCACCAGTAACATTGACTCTACATACAAATATGACATTCACAAATGTACCTATGGTTCTATACAATACAGCGTATTTGTAAAATGAATGATGAGATACTTCTTTCGTTTATATTAATAAAATAATGTGCCAATTACTGGATATATTGGGGGTAAGTGACGTACGACTGCAAAGGGGCCCCCCGGGGGATCCTCCTGATCTTCTGCCGGCCAGTCGGGGCCTGTTCCCAGGAATCAGATGAGGATAAGTACTTTCTATGATGTATGACTGCACAGGGGCCCCCCGGGGGATCCTCCTGTCTTCCTGCCAGCCAGTCCGAGCCTATGCCCAGGAATCAGATCAGGATAAGTACTCTCTATGACGTACGACTGCAAAGGGGCCCCCCGGGGGATCCTCCTGTCCTCCTGTGGGCCAGTCCAAGCCTGTGCCCAGGAATCAGATGAGGATAAGTACTTTCTATGATGTATAACTGCACAGGGGCCCCCCGGGGGATCCTCCTGTCCTCCTGCCGGCCAGTCCGAGCCTATGCCCAGGAATCAGATCAGGATAAGTACTCTCTATGACGTACGACTGCAAAGGGACCCCCCGGGGGATCCTCCTGTCCTCCTGCCGGCCAGTCCGAGCCTATGCCCAGGAGTCAGATCAGGATGAGTACTTTCTATGACGTATGACTGCACAGGGGCCCCCCGGGGGATCCTCCTGTCCTCCTGCCGGCCAGTCTGAGCCTATGCCCAGGACTCAGATGAGGATAAGTACTTTCTATGATGTATGACTGCACAGGGGCCCCCCCGGGGATCCTCCTGTCCTCCTGCCGGCCAGTCCGAGCCTGTGCCCAGGAGTCAGATCAGGATGAGTACTTTCTATGACGTATGACTGCACAGGGGCCCCCCGGGGGATCCTCCTGTCCTCCTGCCGGCCAGTCTGAGCCTATGCCCAGGACTCAGATGAGGATAAGTACTTTCTATGATGTATGACTGCACAGGGGCCCCCCGGGGGATCCTCCTGTCCTCCTGCCGGCCAGTCCGAGCCTATGCCCAGGAATCAGATCAGGATGAGTACTTTCTATGATGTATGACTGCACAGGGGCCCCCCCGGGGATCCTCCTGTCCTCCTGCCGGCCAGTCCGAGCCTGTGCCCAGGAATCAGATCAGGATGAATACTCCCTACAATGATAAAATAATACATTTTCCAAGTTGTTGTAATAGATGTCTATGCACAAAGTGTATTGTAGTACAGGGCGCTGTCCCATTGTTTATAGGGGATCATAGATTTGTAGCTTTGCATTGCTTACTTTAAGAAACCATATTACATAGATTGCTGAAGAAAATCATTACTTCAATTAAAGGCAGACGTGGGATCCTAATATATAATGCGCTGATCTATCAGTGATGGAGATGCCATGGCCGGAAGCAGCGGGGACCTCTCGGTATTTCACGTAATGCCTCATTAATCCTTTATGCTGTGTGACCACAGTGCATTTGCACAGTCTGTGCATTTATTTACTTTCCTATTGATGTATTCAGATGTACAGGACTATTGTTTCCATTCGGTTCTTCTCACTCGCTGTGTGTATTATAAGCAGAGAGCAAATTTGAGATGATCTTCCTGAGTCGATTACTAAAAAGTCTGTGGTTAAATTAGGAAACACCCGTATTGTAGATACAGTGGGGAAAATAAGTATTTGATCCTCTGCCCATTTTGCAGTTTTCCCATCTACTGAGAATGGAGAAGTCTGTAATTTCTATCGTAAACTCCAACCGCGACAGAATAAAAAAAAATACAGAAAATCTCATTGTATGATTTATAAATAATTAATTTGCATTTTATTGCATGAAATAAGTATTTGATACAATAGAAAAACACAACTTAATATTTGGTAGAAACCTATTTCAGATGTTTCTGGTAGCTCTTGACCAGGTTTGCACACACTGCAGCAGGGGTTTCAGCGACACCTCCATACAGATCTTCTCCAGATCTTTCAGGTCACTCCTCCATACAGATCTTCTCCAGATCTTTCAGGTCACTCCTCCATACAGATCTTCTCCAGATCTTTCAGGTCACTCCTCAATAAAGATCTTCTCCAGATCTTTCAGCTCACTCCGCCATACAGATCTTCTCCAGATCTTTCAGCTCACTCCTCTATACAGATATTCTCCAGATCTTTCAGGTCACTCCTCCATAAAGATCTTCTCCAGATCTTTCAGGTCACTTCTCCATACAGATCTTCCCCAGATCTTTCAGGTTACACCTCCATACAGATCTTCTCCAGATCTTTCAGCTCACTCCTCTATACAGATATTCTCCAGATCTTTCAGGTCACTCCTCCATAAAGATCTTCTCCAGATCTTTCAGGTCACTTCTCCATACAGATCTTCCCCAGATCTTTCAGGTTACACCTCCATACAGATCTTCTCCAGATCTTTCACGTCACTCTTCCATACAGATCTTATCCAGATCTTTCAGGTCACTCCTCCACACAGATCTTCTTCAGATCTGTCAGGTCACTCCTCCATACAGATCTTCTCCAGATCTTTCAGGTCACTCCTCCATACAGATATTCTCCAGATCTTTCATGTCATTCCTCCATAAAGATCTTCTCCAGATCTTTAGGTCACTCCTCCATACAGATCTTCTCCAGATCTTTCAGGTCACTCCTCCATACAGATCTTCTCCAGATCTTTCAGGTCACTTCTCCATACAGATCTTCCCCAGATCTTTCAGGTCACTCCTCCATACAGATCTTCTCCAGATCTTTCATGTCACTCTTCCATACAGATCTTATCCAAATCTTTCAGATCACACCTCCATATAGATTTTCTCCAGATCTTTCAGGTCACTCCTCCATACAAATCTTCTCCAGATCTGTCAGGTCACTCCTCCATACAGATCTCCTCCAGATCTTTCAGGTCACAACTCCATACTGATCTTCTCCAGATCTTCAGGTGACTCCTCCATACAGATCTTCTCCAGATCTTTCAGGTCACTCCTCCATACAGATCTTCTCCAGATGTTTCAGGTCACTCCTCCATACAGATCTTCTCCAGATCTATCAGGTCACTCCTCCATACAGATCTTCTCCAGATCTTTCAGGTCACTCCTCCATACAGATCTTCTCCTGATCTGTCAGGTTACTCCTCCATACAGATCTTCTCCAGATATTCAGGTCACTCCTCCATACAGATCTTCTCCAGATATTCAGGTCACTCCTCCATAAAGATCTTCTCCAGATCTTTCAGGTCACTTCTCCATACAGATCTTCCCCAGATCTTTCAGGTTACACCTCCATACAGATCTTCTCCAGATCTTTCAGCTCACTCCTCTATACAGATATTCTCCAGATCTTTCAGGTCACTCCTCCATAAAGATCTTCTCCAGATCTTTCAGGTCACTTCTCCATACAGATCTTCCCCAGATCTTTCAGGTTACACCTCCATACAGATCTTCTCCAGATCTTTCACGTCACTCTTCCATACAGATCTTATCCAGATCTTTCAGGTCACTCCTCCACACAGATCTTCTTCAGATCTGTCAGGTCACTCCTCCATACAGATCTTCTCCAGATCTTTCAGGTCACTCCTCCATACAGATATTCTCCAGATCTTTCATGTCATTCCTCCATAAAGATCTTCTCCAGATCTTTAGGTCACTCCTCCATACAGATCTTCTCCAGATCTTTCAGGTCGCTCCTCCATACAGATCTTCTCCAGATCTTTCAGGTCACTTCTCCATACAGATCTTCCCCAGATCTTTCAGGTCACTCCTCCATACAGATCTTCTCCAGATCTTTCAGGTCACTTCTCCATACAGATCTTCCCCAGATCTTTCAGGTTACACCTCCATACAGATCTTCTCCAGATCTTTCAGCTCACTCCTCTATACAGATATTCTCCAGATCTTTCAGGTCACTCCTCCATAAAGATCTTCTCCAGATCTTTCAGGTCACTTCTCCATACAGATCTTCCCCAGATCTTTCAGGTTACACCTCCATACAGATCTTCTCCAGATCTTTCACGTCACTCTTCCATACAGATCTTATCCAGATCTTTCAGGTCACTCCTCCACACAGATCTTCTTCAGATCTGTCAGGTCACTCCTCCATACAGATCTTCTCCAGATCTTTCAGGTCACTCCTCCATACAGATATTCTCCAGATCTTTCATGTCATTCCTCCATAAAGATCTTCTCCAGATCTTTAGGTCACTCCTCCATACAGATCTTCTCCAGATCTTTCAGGTCACTCCTCCATACAGATCTTCTCCAGATCTTTCAGGTCACTTCTCCATACAGATCTTCCCCAGATCTTTCAGGTCACTCCTCCATACAGATCTTCTCCAGATCTTTCATGTCACTCTTCCATATAGATCTTATCCAAATCTTTCAGATCACACCTCCATATAGATTTTCTCCAGATCTTTCAGGTCACTCCTCCATACAAATCTTCTCCAGATCTGTCAGGTCACTCCTCCATACAGATCTCCTCCAGATCTTTCAGGTCACAACTCCATACTGATCTTCTCCAGATCTTCAGGTGACTCCTCCATACAGATCTTCTCCAGATCTTTCAGGTCACTCCTCCATACAGATCTTCTCCAGATGTTTCAGGTCACTCCTCCATACAGATCTTCTCCAGATCTATCAGGTCACTCCTCCATACAGATCTTCTCCAGATCTTTCAGGTCACTCCTCCATACAGATCTTCTCCTGATCTGTCAGGTTACTCCTCCATACAGATCTTCTCCAGATATTCAGGTCACTCCTCCATACAGATCTGCTCCAGATCTTTCAGGTCACAACTCCATACTGATCTTCTCCAGATCTTCAGGTGAATCCTCCATACAGATCTTCTCCAGATCTTTCAGGTCACTCCTCCATACAGATCTTCTCCAGATCTTTCAGGTCACTCCTCCATACAGATCTTCTCCTGATCTTTCAGGTCACTCCTCCATACAGATCTTCTCCAGATCTTTCAGGTCACTCCTCCATACAGATCTTCTCCAGATCCTTCAGGTCACAACTCTATACTGATCTTCTCCAGATCTTCAGGTCACTCCTCCATACAGATCTTCTCCAGATCTTTCAGGTCACTCATCCATACAGATCTTCTCCAGATCTTGCAGGTTGCTTCTCCATACAGATCTTTTACAAATTTTCAGGTCACTCCTCCATACAGATCTTCTTCAGATCTTTCAGGTCACTCCTCCATACAGATCTTCACCAGATCTCACAGGTCACTCCTCCATACAGATCTTTTCCAGATCTTTCAGGTCACTCCTCCATGCAGATCTTTTCTAGATCTTTCAGGTTCTGGGGCTATCACTGAGCAACATTGAGTTTCAGCTCCCTCAGTGATTTTCTTTTGGATTCAGGTTTGGAGACTACGGTAGCTAGGCCACTCCAGGACCTTGAAATGCTTCTTACGGCGCCCCTCATTAGTTTCACTGGCTGTGTGTTTTGGCTCATTGTCATGATGGAAGACCCAGCCACGACCCATCTTCAATGCTCTTACTGCGGGAAGGAGATTGTTGGCCACAATCTCACAATACATGACCCCATCCATCCTCCCTTCAATATGGTGCAGTCGTGCAGAAAAGCATCTCAAAGTATGATATTAACACCCCCATGCTTTATGGTTGGGACGGTGTTCTTGCAGTTGTACTCATCGTTCTTCTCCCACCAAACACAAGGAGTGGAGTTGATATAAAAAATGTCTACTTTGGTCTCATCTGACCACATGACCATCTACCATGCCTCTTCTGGATCATCCAGATGGTCATTGTCCAAACGGGCCCGGACATGTGTTGGTGTGAGGATCAGGACCTTGCATGCCCTGCAGGATTTTAATCCATGATGGCATAGTGTGTTACTAATGGTAATCTTTGAGACTGTGGTCCCAGCTCTTTTCAGGTCATTGATCAGTCCTCCCGTGTAGTTCTGGGCTAATTCCTGTTTTTTCCTCAAAATCATCCTTACCCCACAAGGTGAGATTTTGCATGGAGCCCCAGACCAAGTAAGACTGACAGTCATCTTGTGTTTCTTCCAGTTTCTAATACTTGTGCCAACAGTTGTTGCCTTCTCACCAAGCTGCTTGCCTATTGTCCTGTAGCTCATCCCAGCCTTGTGCAGGTTAACAGTTTTATCCCTGGAGTCCTTAGACAGCTTTTTGGTCTTGGACATAGTAGAGAGATTGGAGTGTGATTGATTGAGTGTGTGGACAGGAGTCTTTTATACAGGTAACGAGTTCAAACAGGAGCAATTAATACAGGTAATGAGTGCAGAGGAGGAGAAAAATAACAGGTCTGTGAGAGCACAATTCTTGCTGGTTGGTTGGTGATCAAATACTTATTTCATGCAAAAAAATACAAATTAATTATTTAAGAATCATACAATGGGATTTTCTGGATTACTTTTTATTCTGTCTGTTACAGCTGAAGTTACCTACCAAAAAAATTACAGACTGCTCCATTTTTTGTAGGTGGGAAAACTTGTAAAATCAGCAGAGGATCAAATACTTATTTTTTCCACTCAAAGAACGATAGATATCCTGCAATAAAGACGTCTGGGGTAATTAAAACCAACCACTTTTTATTCGAAAGTTGCTAAAAACATGGTAGATTTGAAACGTGGTAAAGGTACTTCCATTAGGCAGAGTTAAATTATGGTTGTTTTCCAGCCTTGGGTCCTGTGTTGGTGTTGGGAGGGGTCTGTTCACAGGCGCCTCATCCCGGGTGATTGCGCTGCTTCATTAGGGAGCAATGTCACCCAGAACGCCACCAGTCGTAGTTCCTGTTCTGCAGCAAGTGCTTCTGTCTCTTGTAAGTGTACTGTTCCAATCTTGTCTATCGACCCTGCACCTTAAGTTATCCTTCTCCCCCATGTCCCTGACTCTGACGTTACCCCCTGGCTCCTGACCTCCGGCTTGTACCCTAATTTCGGCTCTGCTTTCTCTCTGTGTCTCATACGTGACTTCCTGTCTCCTGACATCCGGCTCATACCCTGACCTCAGCTTCACTTTCTCCCTATGTTCCATACGTGACTTCCTGGCTCCTGACATTCGGCTCATACCCTGACCTCAGCTTCACTTTCTCCCTGTGTTCCATAAGTGACCTCCTGGCTTCTGACCCCCAGCTTGTTTGGATAATCCTCTCCTAGTTGTATCTAGTGACACATAGTGATTGAGTGTCACACATACCATGTTTATCAGTTCGGAGGGGCTACACCACTACAGATTCATGAGACAAGTAAATTTTTTTTATTATCTTCAGCCTCCCTTGTTTCCGAGCACCATCCGGCATACTCTCCTTTTCCATGAGTCTACTGATCATCCATGACTACAATGAGTTGAATCAAATTTCTTTGTTGTTATTTTCCACACTGTATTGTTGGATTGAACGGAAACTTTAGGTAGATGTAAATTATGGAGCTGGGGAACAATCACATGCACCGATGACATATACAGTGCCTACAAGTAGTCTTCAACCCCCTGCAGATTTAGCAGGTTTGATAAGATACAAATAAGTTAGAGCCTGCAAACTTCAAACAAGAGCAGGATTTATTAACCGATGCATAAATCTTACAATCCAACAAGTTATGTTGCTCAGTTAAATTTTAATAAATTTTCAACATAAAAGTGTGGGTCAATTATTATTCAACCCCGAGGTTTAATATTTTGTGGAATAACCCTTGTTTGCAATTACAGCTAATAATCGTCTTTTATAAGACCTGATAAGGCCGGCACAGGTCTCTGGAGTTATCTTGGCCCACTCCTCCATGCAGATCTTCTCCAAGTTATCTAGGTTCTTTGGGTGTCTCATGTGGACTTTAATCTTGAGCTCCTTCCACAAGTTTTCAATTGGGTTAAGGTCAGGAGACTGACTAGGCCACTGCAACACCTTGATTTTTTCCCTCTTGAACCAGGCCTTGGTTTTCTTGGCTGTGTGCTTTGGGTCGTTGTCTTGTTGGAAGATGAAATGACGACCCATCTTAAGATCCTTGATGGAGGAGCGGAGGCTCTTGGCCAAAATCTCCAGGTAGGCCGTGCTATCCATCTTCCCATGGATGCGGACCAGATGGCCAGGCCCCTTGGCTGAGAAACAGCCCCACAGCATGATGCTTCCACCACCATGCTTGACTGTAGGGATGGTATTCTTGGGGTCGTATGCAGTGCCATCCAGTCTCCAAACGTCACGTATGTGGTTGGCACCAAAGATCTCGATCTTGGTCTCATCAGACCAGAGAACCTTGAACCAGTCTGTCTCAGAGTCCTCCAAGTGATCATGAGCAAACTGTAGACGAGCCTTGACATGACGCTTTGAAAGTAAAGGTACCTTACGGGCTCGTCTGGAACGGAGACCATTGCGGTGGAGTACGTTACTTATGGTATTGACTGAAAACAATGTCCCCACTGCCATGAGATCTTCCCGGAGCTCCTTCCTTGTTGTCCTTGGGTTAGCCTTGACTCTTCGGACAAGCCTGGCCTCGGCACGGGTGGAAACTTTCAAAGGCTGTCCAGGCCGTGGAAGGCTAACAGTAGTTCCATAAGCCTTCCACTTCCGGATGATGCTCCCAACAGTGGAGACAGGTAGGCCCACCTCCTTGGAAAGGGTTTTGTACCCCTTGCCAGCCTTGTGACCCTCCACGATCTTGTCTCTGATGGCCTTGGAATGCTCCTTTGTCTTTCCCATGTTGACCATGTATGAGTGCTGTTCACAAGTTTGGGGAGGGTCTTAATTAGTCAGAAAAGGCTGGAAAAAGATAATTAATCCAAACATGTGAAGCTCATTGTTCTTTGTGCCTGAAATACTTCTTAATACTTTAGGGGAACCAAACAGAATTCTGGTGGTTTGAGGGGTTGAATAATAAATGACCCTCTGAATAAACGTTTCACAATTTAAAAAAAAAAAATAAAAAAGAAATAACATTCTTTTTTGCTGCATTTCACACTTCCAGGCTGATCTACAGTCCAAATGTCACAATGCCAAGTTAATTCCGAATGTGTAAACCTGCTAAATCTGCAGGGGGTTGAATACTACTTGTAGGCACTGTATAAAGTGCAGAGGAGATGCCAGTAATGACCATTGACCAGACAGGTTCTGTGATCCTCTGACATCTATAATGTAAGTGACGCTGAGTAAGATCCATGTCCAGAGTGCATCTATAATAATATAAATGAAGACACTTTTCAAGAAATATTCATAATGTATGAGAAACTGAGATGAATCTGCTTATTCTATTCCTGTCTACACAGCAAATCCCTCAAGTTACCTGCATAAGACTGGAGTTATCACTTGTCAGTCCTAAATCCAACCTACTACATTAACCACTGGAAGGACCATTGATGGAGACGCTTCACCTTAAGGCTACTTTACACGCTGCGATATCGGTACAGATATCGCTAGTGTGGGTACCCGCCCCCATCTGTTGCGCGACACGGGCAAATCGCTGCCCGTGCTGCACAACATCGCCCAGACCCGTCACACATACTTTCCTGCCCGGCGACGTCGCTGTGACCGGCGAACCGTCTCCTTTCTAAGGGGGCGGTCCGTGCAGCGTCACAGCGACGTCACTGAGCGGCCCCCCAATAGCAGCGGAGGGGCGGAGCTGAGCGGGACGTAACATCCCGCCCACCTCCTTCCTACCGCATAGCGTCCGGGAGGCAGGTAAGGAGAGGTTCCTCGTTCCTGCGGCGTCACACGGAGCGATGTGTGCTGCCGCAGGAGCGACAAACTACATCGTTACTGCTGCAGTAACGATAATCGAGAATGGACCCCCATGTCACCGATGAGCAATTTTGCACGTTTTTGCAACGATGCAAAATCGCACATCGGTGTCACACGCAGCAACATCGCTAATGCGGCCGGATGTGCGTCACAAATTCCGTGACCCTAACGACTCCGCATTAGCGATGTCGCAGCGTGTAAAGCCCCCTTTAGGCCCCACATACACATTAGACCAATGTCGGCCGCACTCTCCAATATCGATGGGTTCTCCCGACACTCCAGTGAATATGTAGGCGCCGGTTGATAGCTGGAAGGACATCGATCAGGAATGTCCAATGTCAGAAAAACAATCCTTTTGTTCTCCTCGTAAAGATGTTTCTCAGATTCTTTCTCATTGCACAACAGCTCTAAGGTGAACGATCGCTCCTGGGCATGTACGAGACACGTCCGATATGGCAGGCCACGGAATGATCGGCCACAGCATTGTTAGGCATCTAACGTCAATGATTGGCTCTGACCACTCATGTTTTGTGCCCCTTCATTCAGCAATCCTTGAATATCTGAAAGAGATACAAATGATGCAATTACGATATGAGGAGGCTCTTACTAGTCACATGTAACTCAGGAATTATGATTAAAGATAAAAGTCTCATCTAATTTAAGAATAGCGGTTAAACAGTAAGTTCACACACTGAGTTTTTTTACCGCTGCGTTTTGACCACGTTTTGGTGCGTTTTTTGCTGTGTTTTGCTGCGTTTTTGCTCACTGCGTTTTTATGCGTTTTTTTTATCAGTGAACAATGTCATGAAAGATTGTTGAAAAAAAAGAAAATAAAGGTCTTGTTACATCTCGTGGCTCTCCTGAGGCAAGGACTGAGGCAGTCTCCCATTCTTTGCCTGCCACGAGCACTCCTGCTCAGCAGCGCCGAAGGTCTGCCAGACTGCGCAGTGTGCAGGAGAGACCTTCTCAGAGAGGCAGCAGAAGGGTGACACCTAGTGGTTCTCCTGTTACAAGGAGTGAAGCGGTCTCCCATTCCTGGCCTGCCGCAGACTCTCCTGCTCAGCGGCCCCGAAGGTCTGCGAGGCTGCGCAATGTGCAGAGGTTTACTGCTCAGGGAAGCAGTGAGATTCCCGTTATCTCTGCACATTGTGAGAACGAGGATCCCGCCTCTATTTCCCAGAGGCAGGAGGGTGAGCATGTGCAATGCGTGGTGGGTCCTGATTCGCTCACTGACGTCACACGGCTTGATGACAAGGCTGGTGACGTGGTCAATCCTGACTGGATAGGCTGGGACGTCGTGGACCCTGATTGGGTCAAGTCCGTCATCTCCGCCTCGCGCCTGCCCTCGGGTGGAGCTGCACCTCTTTAAAAGCTCCCCCTGCCATCATGGCGGCGCGTGACCGTCCTTCTATGTTTGGATGTCTGGCAGTGTGCTGCCATGCCACTGCTCAGGCATTACTGTCTCTTGTGGGCTTGGCCCTTGCTGCTCCGGCAGTACCTCGTTTGCAGGCCGTGTTCCTGCCTTGCTGCTCCGGCAATACCCCCGTCAACAGGCCGTGTTCCTGTCCCAGGTGAGCTCCTCAAGTCTCCATTGGACTCACCTGCTTATTGAAAGCACACGTGCGTGGGCACCTCTGTGCTACCCTCGTGCCATATTCTCGTGACTTCCACTGGCACACGTGCGTGGGCACCTCTGTGCTTCCCCGTGCAACAGGTACACCGAGACGTGAGATCTGTGCCATACAACCCTCACGGGTTAGGGCAGATCGGTGTACATAGATCGTCTGTGACATTCCAGACGATCGCTAGCAGCAACCCGCTCACTCTTCACCCACCATAGCGGCGGTCCCTTACACCGCACAGTGGACCTTGACCAGCGGAAGCAGTCCATTCCCATCTTGGCACGCTTCCCCGGGTCCCCCTCGTAACATTACGGTCGCGCCAAAGGTCTGGCTATGGCTGAAGAGCAGCAGCAGTTGCTGCGTTATGTGCAGCAGTTGGAGTCACGATTGGCAGCAGTGGAGCAGTCTTCCTCCGATAAGACTACTCTGACGACAGTCGCCACCCAGGCGGCTACCCAGGCTGTGCTATTGGGCGGAAGGTCTCCTCGCCTTGCGCTTCCAGAGCGCTTTAGCGGCAACAGCTCTGAGTGCCGTGGTTTTATAAACCAGGTTACCACCTACTTAGAGCTGTCCGCGACTCTTTACGCTACCGAGAAGGCGAAGGTAGCCTTCGTCCAGTCCCTGCTCACAGGGAGAGCGCTGAAGTGGTCCACGCCGTTGTGGGAGCGCGGAGATCGTGTGGTGAATAACTTAGCAGCTTATCTTGGGGCCATGAGAATGGTGTTCCTCGGGCCTCAAGTCACCCACGATTCCGCGCTGCGCCTCCTACGACTTCGGCAAGGGTCTGCTTCAGTCGGGGACTTTGCTGTACACTTTAGGACAATGGCCGCAGAGCTGGACTGGCCGGATAAGGTCCTTGTCCCTGTGTTTTGGGAGGGCCTGGCAGGGTTTGTCAAAGACGCACTGGCCACACGTGAGGTGCCTGCCACTTTAGAGTCCTTGATTCAGGTTGCCTCTCGCATAGACATCCGCCAGGCGGAGCGAAGGCTCGAGGTCTCTTCAGCACCCACGTCTTCTCGGCCTAAAAAGCGTCTGACTCCCGTCTTCCATCAGACAGGTCCCCCAGCCAGTCCTGTAGGCGACTCCGTGGAGTCAATGGAGGTGTCCAAGGTGGTCTCCTCTGCCCCAGGTTCTCGGTCTTGTGTCATCTGCTTTTCCTGTGGGCAGAGGGGACACATAGCTACCCGATGTCCCAAACCGTCGGGAAAAGACAGCGTCTAGTTTCTATCAGAGGGGGGACTCTAGACGCTACTTCTCCCTCTAGGTTGACTATCAGCGCCCAGTTGCAGTTCGGCACTACTCTCTTCTCTGCCCTGGCTTGCTTGGACTCAGGCGCTGAAGGCAATTTCATCTCGACCTCCCTGGCAACCCGATACTCAGTTCCCCTGGTTCTGTTGCCCAAGCCACTCAGGGTCCGGGTAGTCGACGGGTCCATACTACTCGATCCTATCACCCAGATCACCATCCCTCTCAGGATGGATGTACCACCGGGACACCATGAGCAGGTGTCCTTCCTGGTGCTTCCAGGGGGGACGGATGAGATCCTACTGGGCCTTCCCTGGTTGAGACAGCATGCTCCTATACTCAACTGGGCAACAGGGGAGATCTCATTCTGGGCAGGATCCTGTAGAGAGCACCTCGTGACTACCGAACCACCCGCTACCATTAGGTCGGTTGGGTCCTCAGGGAATACTGAGGGGCCGGGTTTACCGACACCTTATGAGGCCTACAGGGATGTCTTTTCCAAAAGGGCCGCAGATACTCTTCCTCCCCACCGGCCATATGATTGCCGAATAGACCTGAAGCCAGGCTCCGAGCCCCCTAGGGGCAGAGTGTATCCACTCTCTGCTCCAGAGACGGAGGCTATGTCCAAATATATTCAGGACAGCCTGGCGAAGGGGTTCATTCGCAAGTCTATTTCACCGGCTGGTGCAGGGTTCTTCTTTGTGCAGAAGAAGGAAGGGGATCTGCGCCCCTGTATCGATTACAGGGGATTAAATGCAATCACAATCAAGAACAAATACCCTTTGCCCCTCATTACTGAGCTATTTGATCGATTCCGCGGGGCAAAGGTCTTCACAAAGCTGGATCTACGCGGGGCGTATAATCTAGTGCGAGTCCGAAAGGGCGATGAGTGGAAGACCGCCTTTAACACCAGGGACGGTCACTACGAGTATCTAGTAATGCCCTTCGGACTCTGCAATGCCCCCGCCGTATTTGAAGACTTTGTGAATGACATTTTCCGGGATTTGTATCTTTCCGTGGTTGCATACCTGGATGACATTCTTATCTTCTCCCCCGATCTTACCACCCATCGGAGGGATGTCATCCGAGTACTTAAGAGGCTCCGCACCCATTCGTTATATGCTAAGCTGGAAAAGTGCGTTTTTGAACAGGAATCCTTGCCGTTCCTGGGGTACATAGTGTCCAGTCAGGGGTTAGCAATGGATCCGGGGAAGTTGGAGACAGTGATGAACTGGCCTGAGCCCCGCTCGCTGAAGGCGATCCAGCGATTCTTGGGGTTTATCAATTATTATCGCCAGTTCATTCCCAACTTCTCGACGGTGGCAGCACCCATCATTGCCCTTACCCGCAAGGGCGCTAATCCCAAAGCATGGACACGGGAAACAGTAGAGGCATTTCACACTCTCAAAACTCACTTCTCCAGAGCTCCCATCCTTCATCGTCCAGACATCTCCAAACCCTTCCTACTGGAGGTAGACGCCTCTTCGGTCGGTGCTGGTGCAGTCCTGTACCAGAAAAACGAACGAGGAAGGAAACATCCGTGTTTCTTTTTCTCCAAGACCTTTTCTCCGGCCGAGAGGAACTACTCCATAGGGGATAGGGAGTTACTGGCGATGAAACTAGCATTCCAGGAATGGCGGCATCTCCTGGAGGGTGCGAAGCATCCATTTGAGGTTTTTTCTGACCACAAAAACCTCACATACCTCCAGACAGCACAACGCCTGAACCCAAGGCAGGCCCGTTGGTCTTTATTCTTCTCCCGGTTCCGCTTTATTATCCGCCACCTGGCCGGTGAGAAGAACGTACGGGCCGATGCCTTGTCACGTTGTATGGTTGTGTTGGAGGAGGACGAGGAGGAGCCTCGTCTTATACTACCCCCGGACAGCTTGAGGATGGTCACTCCCACTTCTTTGGACCAGGTGCCACCTGGCAAAACCCTCGTTCCCCCTGAACTACGGAACGAGGTGCTATCGTGGGCCCATGCCTCCAAGGTCGGGGGTCACTTCGGGGTCAAAAGGACCAGAGACCTGGTGACCAGGCATTATTGGTGGCCGAGACTACTCCAGGACATACAGGAATATGTGGGAGCCTGTATGTCGTGTGCTCGGAATAAGCCGTCCCGGCAGAGACCGGCAGGTCTTCTTCACCCACTGCCAGTGCCGGATCGTCCCTGGGAAGTGGTAGGGATGGACTTCCTGGGAGATCTGCCCAAATCAGCAGGGCACAGGGTCGTATGGGTCATCACGGACCACTTCTCTAAAATGGTCCACTTGGTGCCTCTCCCACGACTCCCGACGTCACGTGCTCTCGCCACCTTGTTCATTCGGCATGTATTTAGGTTGCATGGCATGCCTGACAAGGTGGTGAGCGACCGGGGTCCCCAGTTCGCGTCTCGCTTCTGGAGAGAGCTCTGTAAGCTCCTGCAGATAGAGCTGAACATCTCCTCCGCATACCATCCCGAGACCAATGGACTAGTGGAGAGGACTAATCAGACCTTGGTAACTTACCTCCGCCATTTTATATCCGCGCACCACGACAACTGGGCTAACCTCCTTCCTTGGGCCGAATTTGCCATTAACAATTCGGTCCATGAATCCTCTGGCCAGACTCCGTTCCTACTCAATAACGGACAACATCCCAGAATCCCGGTTCCGATGCCCATTACGTCACCCGATACTAGAGTGGAGGATTGGGCTACCAAGGCCCGGGAGATCTGGGATGACACCCAAGAGGCTCTTAAAAGGGCTAAAGACCGGATGGTGACAACGGCTGATGTTCGCCGCCGCCCTGCACCATCCTTCGCCCCTGGTGACCTAGTATGGCTGTCCTCTAAGAATGTTAACCTACGGGTACAGGCAGCCAAATTCGCCCCTAGGTATCTGGGTCCGTTTAAAGTACTACAGCAGGTAAACCCAGTGGCATACCGACTCCAGCTCCCTCCACGCTGGGCTATAGCCAACACCTTTCACGTGTCCCTCCTGAAACCCGTACGACTTAATAAATTCTCGGGGTCCCTGCCGGCTCAAACCGACTCCCCGTCCGACGACCCTGAGGTGGCAAAACTTGTGGAGACAAAAGTCATACAGGGCAAGAGGTACTACCTCGTGGAGTGGGCCGGCCGTGGTCCGGAGCATAGATCCTGGGAGTTGGAGGATCATATCCGTGCCCCGGGTTTGATAGCGGCCTTCGAGCACGGACAGGGGGGGGGGGCCTAGACTGGGGGGTAATGTTACATCTCGTGGCTCTCCTGAGGCAAGGACTGAGGCAGTCTCCCATTCCTTGCCTGCCACGAGCACTCCTGCTCAGCAGCGCCGAAGGTCTGCCAGACTGCGCAGTGTGCAGGAGAGACGTTCTCAGAGAGGCAGCAGAAGGGTGACACCTAGTGGTTCTCCTCTTACAAGGAGTGAAGCGGTCTCCCATTCCTGGCCTGCCGCAGACTCTCCTGCTCAGCGGCCCCGAAGGTCTGCGAGGCTGCGCAATGTGCAGAGGTTTACTGCTCAGGGAAGCAGTGAGATTCCCGTTATCTCTGCACATTGTGAGACCGAGGATCCCGCCTCTATTTCCCAGAGGCAGGAGGGCGAGCATGTGCAATGCGTGGTGGGTCCTGATTCGCTCACTGACGTCACACGGCTTGATGACAAGGCTGGTGACGTGGTCAATCCTGACTGGCCAGGCTGGGACGTCGTGGACCCTGATTGGGTCAAGTCCGTCATCTCCGCCTCGCGCCTGCCCTCGGGTGGAGCTGCACCTCCTTAAAAGCTCCCCCTGCCATCATGGTGGCGCGCGACCGTCCTTCTATGTTTGGATGTCTGGCAGCGTGCTGCCACGCCACTGCTCAGGCATTACTGTCTCTTGTGGGCTTGGCCCTTGCTGCTCCGGCAGTACCTCGTTTGCAGGCCGTGTTCCTGCCTTGCTGCTCCGGCAGTACCCCCGTCAACAGGCCGTGTTCCTGTCCCAGGTGAGCTCCTCAAGTCTCCATTGGACTCACCTGCTTATTAAAAGCACACGTGCGTGGGCACCTCTGTGCTACCCTCGTGCCATATTCTCGTGACTTCCACTGGCACACGTGCGTGGGCACCTCTGTGCTTCCCCGTGCAACAGGTACACCGAGACGTGAGATCTGTGCCATACAACCCTCACGGGTTAGGGCAGATCGGTGTACATAGATCGTCTGTGACATTCCAGACGATCGCTAGCAGCAACCCGCTCACTCTTCACCCACCATAGCGGCGGTCCCTTACACCGCACAGTGGACCTTGACCAGCGGAAGCAGTCCATTCCCATCTTGGCACGCTTCCCCGGGTCCCCCTCGTAACAGGTCTGATGTAATTTTCTTCAATATGTTCTTCATTCTCCACTATTGTATGCAAGAGAGCAGACAGCTGCAGAACTACAAGGCTCAGCATGCTCCATCCACTAGTGTATGCAGGAGAGCAGACAGCAGCTGCAGATCTACAAGGCTCAGCATCCTCCTTCCAGGACTGTATGCAGGAGGGAGAGTCAGGGGGAGCAGAACTACAAGGCTCAGCATGCTCCATCCACTAGTGTATGCAGGAGAGCAGACAGCAGCTGCAGATCTACAAGGCTCAGCATCCTCCTTCCAGGACTGTATGCAAGAGTTTTTTGTCCCCCAAAAAAATGACGTAGGCTTCGCCATTTTTTTGTATGCTAGCCAGGTACAGCAGGCAGGTACGGGATGCCCCCAATCCCCAGCTGCCTATTTGTACCCGGCTGGGAACCAAAAATATAAGGAAGCACTTTTTTTTTTTAATTATTTCTAATATGAATTTCATGAAATAATTTTTAAAAAAAAATTATGTGGGCTTCGCCCAATTTTTGAGTCCAGCCAGGTGCACCTAGGCATCTGGGGATTGGAATCCGCAGTGCAGCGTGCCCAAGCTTCATGGGCACCCCCGCTGCGAATTGCAATCTGCAGCCACCCCAGAAAATGGCGCTTTCATAGAAGCGCCATCTTCTGGCGCTGTATCCAACTCTTCCAGCTGCCCTGATGACGGGTGGCTCGCTGGGTAATGATGGGGTTAGGGCTAGCTGTATATTATCAGCTGGCCCTAAGCCCGAAATTCATGGTGTCACGCCAATATTGGACATGGCCACCATGAATTTCTAGTACAGATAAAAGAAAACACAACACACAGAAAAATATTTTTATTAGAAATAAAACACAACACACTTAGTGACTCCATCTTTATTGAAATAAAGAACCCCCCTCCGCAGTAATCCTGGGTCAAGGGTCCTGCGCCATCCAATCAGGATCCAATATCATCTGATGATCTCTCTCTCTCTCTCATATAACTATTACAATACTGCCCCTATGTACAAGAATATAACTACTATAATACTGTCCCTATGTACAAGAATATAACTACTATAATACTGCCCCTATGTACAAGAATATAACTACAATAATACTGTCCCTATGTACAAGAATATAACTACTATAATACTGCCCCTATGTACAAGAATATAACTACAATAATTCTACCCCTATGTACAAGAATATAACTACTATAATACTGACACTATGTACAAGAATATAACTACTATAATACTGCCCTCTATGTACAAGAATATAACTACTATAATACTGCTCCCTATGTACAAGAATATAACTACTATAATACTGCCCCTATGTACAAGAATATAACTACTATAATACTGCCCCTATGTACAAGAATATAACTACTATAATACTGCCCCCTATGTACAAGAATATAACTACTATAATACTGCCCCTTATGTGCAAGAATAGTACTACTATAATACTGCTCCTATGTACAAGAATATAACTACTATAATACTGCTCCTATGTACAAGAATATAACTACTATAATACTGCTCCTATGTACAAGAATATAACTACTATAATACTGTCCCTATGTACAAGAATATAACTACTATAATACTGCTCCTATGTACAAGAATATAACTACTATAATACTGCCCCTATGTACAAGAATATAACTACTTATTCTGTCTGTCTGTCTGTCATGCTCCAAAATTGTGTCCTTACGGTGACACAAAGCTGATTGGCCGCTGGGCTCGCCATGGCCCCGCCCCCCCCACGGATTGGCCTCTCGCCCCGGCTCTCTGCAGGCCCCGCCCCCCTCACGCAATGCACGCTCGCTCTGGCCCAACTGACACGGAGCTCCGACTCCCAGGTGAGTACACACACACACATCAGATCACACTCACTCTCACACACACCTCACACATCACATCCACACACTCACAACATCCTGGGATATCGCTTGCTTCTACACCGGCTCCGTCACGATCCCAGCAGCGCCCGACATAACCTTGCGATGCTGGGATCTTGACGGAGCCGGTGAACGCTGGTAACCATTATACACATCGGGTAACTAAGGTCCCTTGGTTACCCGATGTGTATCATAGTTACCAGTGTACACCGGCTCCCGGTACACATGTGCAGGGAGCCGGCATTATACTCCTCTCCCCCCAGGACTACTCCTCCTATTACAGTCCTCCTATTATACTCCTCTCTGAGTATAATAGGAGAACTATTATAGCATGGGGGATGTAGCACGATGGGGGGTGCGCAGCATGGGGGATGTAGCACGATGGGGTGCGCAGCATGGGGGATGTAGCACGATGGGGGGTGCGCAGCATGGGGGATGGAGCACGATGGGGGGTGCGCTGCATGGGGGATGTAGCACGATGGGGAGTGCGCAGCATGGGGGATGTAGCACGATGGGGAGTGCGCAGCATGGGGGATGTAGCACGATGGGGAGTGCGCAGCATGGGGATGTAGCACGATGGGGAGTGCACAGCATGGGGGATGTAGCACGATGGGGAGTGCGCAGCATGGGGGATGTAGCACGATGGGGAGTGCGCAGCATGGCGGATGGAGCACGATGGGGAGTGCGCAGCATGGGGGATGGAGCACGATGGGGAGTGCGCAGCATGGCGGATGGAGCACGATGGCGGGTGCGCAGCATGGGGGATGTAGCACGATGGGGAGTGCGCAGCATGGGGGATGTAGCACGATGGGGGATGTAGCACGATGGGGGATGTAGCACGATGGGGGGTGCGCAGCATGGGGGATGTAGCACGATGGGGAGTGCGCAGCATGGGGGATGTAGCACGATGGGGAGTGCGCAGCATGGGGGATGTAGCACGATGGGGAGTGCGCAGCATGGGGGATGTAGCACGATGGGGAGTGCGCAGCATGGCGGATGTAGCACGATGGCAAGTGCGCAGCATGGAGGATGGAGCACGATGGGGAGTGCGCAGCATGGGGGATGGAGCACGATGGGGGGTGCGCAGCATGGGGGATGGAGCACGATGGGGAATGCGCAGCATAGGGGATGGGGCACGATGGGAGGTGCACACCTCCCCCCAACACACACACACACACAGACACACACACACACAGGGAACCACAAACACCGCCATGCACAGACACCCACACACTCAGACAACGCTGCACACACATAACACACAAACACCGCGGCATACATAAATATACGCGCATACCGCACAACACACACATTGCACAAAACATACCTCCCCCTAAAACACACCACACCCACACAAACCGCGTAACACACACACACACAACGCGACAGACACACAGCGCTCCACAAACAACGCAACACACGCAACACACATACAACACCGCTCTCACCCCCCGCCACACCCAGACAACACCCAGAACATATACAGCCCCTACACAAACACTTGGTAACTACACACAACAACATCTATATCTATATCTATATCTATATCTATAACAAAAATCATACATGAACTACACAATACGTAAATTCTAGAATACCCGATGCGTAGAATCGGGCCACCTTCTAGTAACTACTATAATACTGCTCCTATGTACAAGAATATAACTACTATAATACTGCCCTTATGTACAAGAATATAACTACTATAATACTGCCTCCTATGTACAAGAATATAACTACTATAATACTGCCCCCCCTATGTACAAGAATATAACTACTATAATACTGCCTATGTACAAGAATATAACTACTATAATACTGCCCCTATGTACAAGAATATAACTACTATAATACTGCCCCTATGTACAAGAATATAACCACTATAATACTGCTCCTATGTACAAGAATATAACTACTATAATACTGCTCCTATGTACAAGAATATAACTGCTATAATACTGCCCCTATGTACAAGAATATAACTACTATAATACTGCTCCTATGTACAAGAATATAACTACTATAATACTGCCCCTATGTACAAGAATATAACTACTATAATACTGCTCCTATGTACAAGAATATAACTACTATAATACTGCCCCTATGTACAAGAATATAACTACTATAATACTGCCCCTATGTACAAGAATATAACTACTATAATACTGCCTCCTATGTACAAGAATATAACTACTATAATACTGCCCCCCCTATGTACAAGAATATAACTACTATAATACTGCCTCCTATGTACAAGAATATAACTACTATAATACTGCCCCTATGTACAAGAATATAACTACTATAATACTGCTCCTATGTACAAGAATATAACTACTATAATACTGCCCCTATGTACAAGAATATAACTACTATAATACTGCCTCCTATGTACAAGAATATAACTACTATAATACTGCCCCTATGTACAAGAATATAAATACTATAATACTGCCCCTATGTACAAGAATATAACTACTATAATACTGCTCCTATGTACAAGAATATAACTACTATAATACTGCCCCTATGTACAAGAATATAACTACTATAATACTGCCTCTATATACAAGAATATAACTACTATAATACCGCCCCTATGTACAAGAATATAACTACTATAATACCGCCCCTATGTACAAGAATATAACTACTATAATACTGCCTCCTATGTACAAGAATATAACTACTATAATACTGCCCTCTATGTACAAGAATATAACTACTATAATACTGCCCCTATGTACAAGAATATAACTACTATAATACTGCTCCTCTGTACAAGAATATAATTACTATAATACTGCTCCTATGTACAAGAATATAACTACTATAATACTGCCCCTATGTACAAGAATATAACTACTATAATACTGCCCCTATGTACAAGAATATAACTACTATAATACTGCTCCTATGTACAAGAATATAACTACTATAATACTGCTCCTATGTACAAGAATATAACTACTATAATACTGCCCCCTATATACAAGAATATAAGTACCATAATATTGCCCCCTATGTACAAGAATATGACTACTATAATACTGCTCCTATGTACAAGAATATAACTACTATAATACTGCTCCTATGTACAAGAATATAACTACTATAATACTGCCCCTATGTACAAGAATATAACTACTATAATACTGCTCCTATGTACAGGAATATAACTACTATAATACTGCCCCCTATGTACAAGAATATAAGTACTATAATACTGCCCCCTATGTACAAGAATATAACTACTATAATACTGCTCCTATGTACAAGAATATAACTACTATAATACTGCTCCTATGTACAAGAATATAACTACTATAATACTGCCCCTATGTACAAGAATATAACTACTATAATACTGCTCCTATGTACAGGAATATAACTACTATAATACTGCCCCCTATGTACAAGAATATAACTACTATAATACTGCTCCTATGTACAAGAATATAACTACTATAATACTGCCCCTATATACAAGAATATAACTACTATAATACTGCCCCTATATACAAGAATATAACTACTATAATACTTATCCTATGTACAAGAATATAACTTGTTGTTTGCAGTATACTGTAACACGTTATTACATTATTTTATACAGATAAATAGCAGCTGCGCTCTCTCCAGATTATTGTTCTGGATTCGGACATGTTTAATAGAAATATCCTGGATATATTGAAGCTTGGAGGATGTAATTACGCTCATGTTTAACCCCTGTGGTGAAATAACGTCACAGATTCAGCTGAGTAATAAAGTAGAAGATGTGAGATATCATCACTAATGTCTTCCCTGCGTGAGTCATCTCTCTACTGTATGAAGTTCTGGACATTGTACCTTATAATTACTGAAAAATATGTATAAGATGAGAAATGTCTTGAAATTAGGCAGAATGACAATGATCTAGGGAAAAAAAATGGAAAAACAGAAAATTAAACAAATATATAAAAATTAAAGTGAACCAGTGGAAAGAAGTCATATGCTTCATATTTTGGGAATCATATGCAAAAAAACCTCCTCACATAACATACCCCAACCCAGCTATATATGACATTCCCCCATTATAAGGGATTTGAATCACAAATAACCCATATGACCTCTTCTATGACACCAAACTATAAAATATAATCCAGACCCACTAAACAAAAAGAACAAATACATCTAAAACCAGACCCTCTGGATACAGACTTTAGTTAGTCTCTGCTGGTGTGCTTGCTCTTTTGATCACATGTTGTGGGGAGACCTATCACATCTGCTCCCCTCCTATTTATGCTGGTTGAATCCTTCCACCCATGCCAGCTATAGTTTGTCTTTGTTGATTTGTGAGGCGTGGTGTCCCAGACGTTTTTGGTGATACTTGTGCTTATTGCTTGGAGTAGTTTTCTTTAGTTTATTCCTGTTTTTTTGTAGCTTCCTTCCTGCTCGTTATTTCCTCCTGAATCACTTATTGTCTTTACCTTTTGTATATGCATTGTGTGTGACACAGTTTTTGTGGCGCCCTGGACAAGCCAGGGGCCACAGATAACAACACACACACACCCCCACCCCCAGCAGTTCACAGCAGACATCCCCAAAGTGACCTGCTTTCTGCCTCGGGCTCGGACTGACACACCAGGTGGGCGGAGTCAGGAGATGGAGACGCCCACCCAGGAGCTTGGCTGGCCTGAGGCAGGAAACAAGCCCTAGGAGAGGAAGAGAGAGGAGGTCTGCAGAGAGGCAGACGCAGACTGGGGCCTAGGATTGGAGCCTAGGGCCCTCGTGCAGCAGATAGAGTTTGGACAGGAAGGAGATCAGTTTTGAAGGAGAAAGTGAAAGGAGGACAGTGAGAGTAGTGACAGATAAAGTGACAGTTGAGGAAGCCTGAAGTTGGTCCGGGTGTGTGCCCCGGACTGAGACAGCAAGGTCAGCAGACGGCGGTGACCGTCTGCAGGAGAGGCTGATCGGAGGTTGCCGAAAGGACCGTGGACGGGTGGTGGCCCGGCGGTACCGGAGCGGTATACGAAGAGAAGCCAGCACCATTGGCAGGGGCCTTTCGGATCCCGGCAAGGCTAGGAGTCGCCGTGAATTTGCCAAATCCGTCAGTGAAGGGGAGACCTCTGTCTCCTAACAACCAAGTCCCGATTGAAGGCAACAGTCCAACCGTATGAGAGAGACACCGCCACCGCCAGGGCACCAGTTTCTCAGGGCCAGCGCCTGCGGGCAAAGAGGGGCTCCTCCGGCCCATATCCAAGCCGGGGAGCGGGTTACCGGTGGGAATCAATCGCTACCAACATTTCACTAGGTGCAGGGACAGAGACCGTCACCGTCAACTACCGGGGAAAAGCAACAGCAGCCGTCCGTGGGAACCGTCTTTCCAGCCGTGTGTTTTACCGAGAACTGTGTCATCGTCTCAGGCTGAGTGAGTACCACCGTGCCGTGAGGCGCAGCGCTGCCCCCGCGTCCCTGCACCTCGCCAAGCCCTGCACCGGCCCCACCATCCCTCATCACTCACCTCATCACTGGGCCCCGGGACAACCACCCCCTACCCACGGAGGGGAGAACTAACAACAAAGCTGCTCCCTGTCACCGCTCCCGGGATCCCCATACAGAGCAGCGGTGGTGTCCACACAATCACCACAACCGTGGGTGGCGTCACGGACAATATCTCCCTTACCAAATCCCTCTTTTACTGTGCAGCCTGGGATCACAGACCGGGTCACGCCACTGTGGCGCCCTGGGCAAGCCAGGGGTCACAGGTCATCACACCACCACACCCTACACCCCAGTTAGGCACATACAGCTAACCTAAAATCCTTGTTGCCTTCCTCCAGAGGCTGATGTTCACACCAGGGGGTGGGCCAGGCGGTTGGCTCCGCCCACCGAGGAGTTCACAGCCCTGGAGGTGGGAGGAACCAGGCAGTTGAAGCCAGACTAGAGTCTGAGGAGGAGTCCAGTGAGGGACGGGAAGGAGTAAACAAGTAGTCAAGTGAAAGTAGAAGGAAGTGAAGTGGTAGAGGAGCAAAGGAGAAAACTGGAGTAAGGCTACTTTCACACATCAGTTTTTTCCCATCAGGTACAATCCGGAAAAAAACGGGTAAACCGGATCCGTTATCGCATCCGGTTTATCCCCATAGACTTGCATTGTAACCGGATTGTACCTGATTGCTTTGCGGTGCATCCGTTTTTTTTCCGGATGCGGCAAAATAAATAAATGCGGCGGCCGGATAGAACGTTCCCTGCAACGTTTTTTGCTCCGGCAAAAAAAAACCGCATCGCGCCGCATCCGGCCGCTGCGGCGCATTTTCAATGCATGCCTATGGATGCCGGATGCGGCGCGATGCGGAAAAAAACGCATCCGGCCGCCGCATGCGGTTTTTTCCACTGCGCATGCTCAGTAGCGTGCCGCAACCGGAAAAAAACGGACCGGCCGCATGTAAAAACTTATGCAAAGGATGCGGTGTTTTCACCGCATCCGTTGCATAGGTTTCACAGCCGGATTGAGCCGCACGGCTCAAACCGGATGTATGAAAGTAGCCTTAAGGAGTAAAAGTGACAGTAAGAAAGCCTGAAGCTGGTCCGGGTGTGTGCCCCGGACTGAGACAGCAAGGTCAGCAGACGGCGGTGATTGTCCGCAGGGGTGATTGCTCGGAAGTTCCTGGAAGGACCGCGGACAGGTGGTGACCCGGCGGTCTGGAGCAGTGTACAAAGAACAGTCAGCACCAGGGCAGGGGCCTCTCGGACCCCGGCAAGGCTAGGAGTCGCCATAATTTGCCAAATCCGTCAGTGAAGGGGACGGCTGTCTCCCAACAACCAAGTCCCGATTGAAGGCAACAGCCCAACCATTAAAGCAGAGACACCGCCACCGCCAAGGCACCAGTTTCTGAGGGCCAGCGCCTGCGGGCAAAGAGTAGAGCTCCTCCGGTCCAGCTTGAAGCCGGGGAGCGGGTTACCGGTGGGAACCCATCGCAACCATCAACAACATAGGTGCAGGACAGAGGGACATCACCGTCACCTACTGGGGAAAGCAAGTGCAGCCGTCCGTGGGAACCGTCTTTCTAGCCGTGTGTTTTACCGAGAACTGTGTCATCGTCTCAGGCTGAGTGAGTACCACAGTGCCGCAAGGCACAGCGCTGCCCCCGCGTCCCTGCGCCCACCAAGCCCTGCATCTTCCACCTCATCACTGGGCCCCGGGATCACCAACCCCTACCCACGGAGGGGCAACACAACAACTTGCTGCTTCACACCATCACTCCCGGGATCCCCACACCGAGCAGCGGTGGTGCCAACAAATCACCACAACCGTGGGTGGTGTCACGGACAATAGACTATATCCCAAAACCCAATCCCCTTTCACTCACGGGCGAGGAGCGCCGCTCGAGACCCCCGGGATCCGGCCCACTGCTCGAGCCACCACTGAGCAGCAGCAGCCGGACCCGAGCAGAGGGGCTAGCGCTGTGCTGACACCCTCCTCCCCGCCCGCGACAACTTGGCATCACGAACAGGATCTTACCGCTCTGCCGTTGGGTAGAGGTGCGCCTTGTGACCGCCGGAGGTATCCGGCTGAAAAATTTCGGAAGTCGCCATCTTTGGCGTGAAAAGTTCCCGCTCGAGCGTCTTCTCGAGTAGCAGAGGCGCGAAGGCCAAAACTCCGCCCCAAGAGAGGAGGGGCCGGAAAGAGCTAAGGGGACGCGATGGCGGCTGGCTGCATGTAGACGCAGCTATAAAAGCAGAGACGCCAGGACTCTGCAGCAACACTGGGTTCCTGGAAGGCACGATTGCCAAGATGTACAACCCGACTCCCAACGAGGAAGCCCCCGCGTCCGGCACGGCGACGTGGTTGAGGGACCGGACCGTCCCGCTGAGTAATCGTCTGCAGGCCCATATGCAACTCCTCCTGGAGGAGTTGGAGACCGACATGGCGGACGTGGTGGCTGCTATGTGGAGAAGCGAGGTAGAAGAGGATTTGGAGGAGCGGGTAAGCGACCCACGCCCCTGTATTCCTGAGGGATCGGCCTTTGGAGCTGAGGGGCCCGGCCGGCTTCCGCTCACCCTGCCTCTCTCCCCGCTACCTGTGATAGCTGCTGCCGCTCCGCCATTAGGCCCGCTACCTGCCCAACCGGTAGCGATACCCTGCCCAGCCGCTCCGGCAGACCAGCCGGCTGCAGACGTCCGGGACGTCCCTGAAGTACACCAGGGGGAACCGCGGCCCCTTAACAGTGTGGTGCCAGAAGTCCCAGTAGAGACAGTGCCAGACCCTGAGCCCGGAACCGTGGCCTGGATGAAGGCCCGGCTGATGCAATTCCACCGGCGTCAGCAGGATCAGATCTTCCGGATGATGGAGCAGTGGACTCATGAGGTGGAGGAGCTGATTACAACTGTCCCGATGTATAGAGGGGAAATGGATGTAGCAGAGCCGACTGGTGACCCACGTCCCTATGTCCTACCAGGACCGGCCGCTGCGGCTGAGGGGCCCGGCCTAGTCTCGGCCTATGCATCACCCTTGCCGTTATTTATGGGGCGCCTCAGTGTAAGCTCGCCTAATCTGCTGCTCCGTGCTACCACAGAAGGGTCTGAAATGCTGGATGCTAGAGGCCAGGAGGCTGCGACAGCTGGCGGCAACCCGCCTGACGCAGGAACAAGAGATGACGACTCCTGCCCCGGCCCCGGGTCCGCTGTTGAGTTTGCAGAGGCAAGTGAGCGTTCCCGCTATGTAGGAGACCCTGTGGTTGTCCATACCCCGCGTACCGGTGGAAACGGGTGTCGGGTACCCCTGTCACAGCAGGCATGTCAGTGCATGTTTGATATGCTGGTGGCAGAGGGTGGGTCCGCCTCAGCAGAAGAAGAATATGAGTAGGGCAGCGGATGCCCGCTGCAGCAGTCCCCGTTGGGACCACCACTGAATTTATGTTTGAAAGTTTTGAAAAGTTTGTTGAAAAAAAGAATGATGGAAGCAATGATAACCGGAGAAGTAACCTGATTGACCGTGATTTGGAAAACCGGCCGTTGCCGGCACCGTTGTCCCCATGGGGACCGTTTAAAAAGTTTGCATGAGGAACTGCTCATGGACAAGCCCGTGAACTTGCAGGGCAACCACAAACGTTAGTGGCTTGTAAATAAGTTGTTTACCGTTGCCGTTTCCGCATTGCCGCCTCCGGAGAGGCAGGTTGGAGGGAGGGCCCTCAGCAGAGCAGGCTGGGGCCCAGCCACCAAAGGAACCGGTGGCTACCCTCTGGAGGGAAGGACAGATCCCGCTCGGGTAACGTGTGCTGGACTTGGGGACAAGGGGTGCTGCCTGGGTTTTAGGGGCAGCATCAGGGCCAGGTTGCTTGGGTGGGAGAGAGCGGAAACCGTAACCGTGAACCGTTTTGCAACGTTTAAGTAAAGTGCCTCCCGTTATGGGAAGAAGTAATAAAAATGTAAATATGTTACTGTTTTACAATGTTATATATTTTTCAGAAAAATAAAACCGGTGTTGGACGGGCAGCCCGCGGACGGTCTGCATTTTGCTAAGGGGGAATGTGGCGCCCTGGGCAAGCCAGGGGTCACAGGTCATCACACCACCACACCCTACACCCCAGTTAGGCACATCAGCTAACCACAAAATCCTTGTTGCCTTCCTCCAGAGGCTGATGTTCACACCAGGGGGTGGGCCAGGCGGTTGGCTCCGCCCACCGAGGAGTTCACAGCCCTGGAGGCGGGAGGAACCAGGCAGTTGAAGCCAGACTAGAGTCTGAGGAGGAGTCCAGTGAGGGATGGGAAGGAGTAAACAAGTAGTCAAGTGAAAGTAGAAGGAAGTGAAGTGGTAGAGGAGCAAAGGAGAAAACTGGAGTAAAGGAGTAAAAGTGACAGTAAGAAAGCCTGAAGCTGGTCCGGGTGTGTGCCCCGGACTGAGACAGCAAGGTCAGCAGACGGCGGTGACTGTCTGGAGGGGTGATTGCTCGGAAGTTCCTGGAAGGACCGCGGACGGGTGGTGACCCGGCGGTCTGGAGCAGTGTACAAAGAACAGTCAGCACCAGGGCAGGGGCCTCTCGGACCCCGGCAAGGCTAGGAGTCGCCATAATTTGCCAAATCCGTCAGTGAAGGGGACGGCTGTCTCCCAACAACCAAGTCCCGATTGAAGGCAACAGCCCAACCATTAAAGCAGAGACACCGCCACCGCCAGGGCACCAGTTTCTGAGGGCCAGCGCCTGCGGGCAAAGAGTAGAGCTCCTCCGGTCCAGCTTGAAGCCGGGGAGCGGGTTACCGGTGGGAACCCATCGCAACCATCAACAACATAGGTGCAGGACAGAGGGACATCACCGTCACCTACTGGGGAAAGCAAGTGCAGCCGTCCGTGGGAACCGTCTTTCCAGCCGTGTGTTTTACCGAGAACTGTGTCATCGTCTCAGGCTGAGTGAGTACCACAGTGCCGCAAGGCACAGCGCTGCCCCCGCGTCCCTGCGCCCACCAAGCCCTGCATCTACCCAACTCAACACTGGGCCCCGGGATCACCAACCCCTACCCACGGAGGGGCAACACAACAACTTGCTGCTTCACACCATCACTCCCGGGATCCCCACACCGAGCAGCGGTGGTGCCAACAAATCACCACAACCGTGGGTGGCGTCACGGACAATAGACTATATCCCAAAACCCAATCCCCTTTCGCTCACGGGCGAGGTGCGCCGCTCGAGACCCCCAAGATCCGCCCCACCGCTCGAGCCACCACTGAGCAGCAGCAGCCGGACCCGAGCAGAGGGGCGAGCGCTGTGCTGACACCCTCCTCCCCGCCCGCGACACCACCGTGATACCCACAGAAGTGACCCCGTGGCCCGGATCTGAGTACCCCTGGTCCCCAGGCGACACATTTTGTTTTTCCCTTGTCTGTCTTTATCTGTGGGTTCATCACACTCCTGTCCTGTCCCTCCCTGGGGGGAGGTGGAATGAGATCAGGACTGGTCAGGAGCAGGGCCAGGAAGGAGACACAGGCCTCTCCACCATCAGGAGTATCCCTGAGAATAGGCATAGCATAGGGCCCCCTAGCTTGAGAGACAGCTTAGGAACCCCGGTTTCCTGTTATCCCATAGTCATCATGACAAGGTCTCACACTAGACACCTGAACAAATACAATCCTCAGGCCAGACCCCTTAAATAAAGACCATACTCCTAAACTAATACTGACCTCAAACCAGACCCATAAACTAATACAGACCTCAAACCAGACCCCTAAACCAATACTGATCTCAAACCAGACCCCTAAACTAATACTGATCTCAAACCAGACCCCTAAACTAATACTGACCTCAAACCAGACCCCTAAACTAATAGTGATCTCAAACCAGACCCCTAAACTAATACAGACCTCAAACCAAACCCCTAAAGTAATACTGACCTCAAACCAGACCACTAAACTAATACAGACCTCAAACCAGACCCCTAAACTAATAGTGATCTCAAACCAGACCCCTAAAGTAATACAGACCTCAAACCAAACCCCTAAAGTAATACTGACCTCAAACCAGACCACTAAACTAATACAGACCTCAAACCAGACCCCTAAACTAATAGTGATCTCAAACCAGACCCCTAAAGTAATACAGACCTCAAACCAGACACCTAAAGTAATACAGACCTCAAACCAGACCCCTAAACCAATACTGATCTCAAACCAGACCCCTAAACTAATACTGATCTCAAACCAGACCCCTAAACTAATACAGACCTCAAACCAGACTCCTAAACCAATACTGACCTCAAACCAGACCCCTAAACTAATACTGATCTCAAACCAGACTCCTAAACCAATACTGACCTCAAACCAGACCCCTAAACTAATACTGATCTCAAACCAGACTCCTAAACCAATACTGACCTCAAACCAGACCCCTAAACTAATACTGATCTCAAACCAGACCCCTAAACTAATACAGACATCAAACCAGACCCCTAAACTAATACAGACCTCAAACCAGACTCCTAAACCAATACTGATCTCAAACCAGACCCCTAAACTAATACAGACCTCAAACCAGACTCCTAAACCAATACTGACCTCAAACCAGACCCCTAAACTAATACTGATCTCAAACCAGACTCCTAAACCAATACTGACCTCAAACCAGACCCCTAAACTAATACTGATCTCAAACCAGACCCCTAAACTAATACAGACATCAAACCAGACCCCTAAACTAATACTGATCTCAAACCAGACCCCTAAACTAATACAGACCTCAAACCAGACCCCTAAACTAATACAGACCTTAAACCAGACTCCTAAACCAATGCAGACCTCAAACCAGACCCCTAAACTAATACAGACCTCAAACCAGACCCCTAAACTAATACAGACCTCAAACCAGACCCCTAAACTAATACAGACCTCAAACCAGACCCCTAAACTAATACAGACCTCAAACCAAACCCCTAAACCAATACTGACCTCAAACCAGACCCCTAAACTAATAAACTAATACAGACCTCAAACCAGACCCCTAAACTAATGTAGACCTCAAACCAGACCCCTAAACTAATACAGACCTCAAACCAGACCCCTAAACTAATACTGATCTCAAGCCAAACCCCTAAAGTAATACTGACCTCAAACCAGACCCCTAAACTAATACAGACTTCAAACCAGACCCCTAAACTAATACAGACCTCAAACCAGACCCCTAAACTAATACTGATCTCTTACCAGGCCCCTAAACTAATAGTGATCTCAAACCAGACCCCTAAACTAATACTGATCTCAAACCAGACCCCTTAACTAATACTGATCTCAAGCCAGACCCCTAAAGTAATACAGACCTCAAACCAGACCCCTAAACTAATACAGACCTCAAACCAGACCCCTAAACTAATACTGATCTCAAACCAGACCCCTAAACTAATACAGACCTCAAACCAGACCCTTAAACTAATACAGACCTCAAACCAGACCCCCTAAACTAATACAGACCTCAAACCAGACCCCTAAAGTAATACAGACCTCAAACCAGACCCCTAAACTAATACAGACCTCAAACCAGACCCCCTAAACTAATACAGACCTCAAACCACACCCCTAAACTAATACAGACCTCAAACCAGACCCCTAAAGTAATACAGACCTCAAACCAGACCCCTAAACTAATACTGATCTCAAACCAGACCCCTAAACTAATGCAGACCTCAAACCAGACCCCTAAACTAATACAGACCTCAAACCAGACCCCTAAACTAATACAAACCTCAAACCAGACCCCTAAACTAATACAGACCTCAAACCAGACCCCTAAACTAATACTGATCTCAAGCCAGACCCCTAAAGTAATACTGATCACTTACCAGACCCCTAAACTAATACAGACCTCAAACCAGACCCCTAAACTAATAGTGATCTCAAGCCAGACCCCTAAAGTAATACTGACCTCAAACCAGACCCCTAAACTAATACAGACCTCAAACCAGACCCCTAAAGTAATACTGATCACTTACCAGACCCCTAAACTAATACAGACCTCAAACCAGACCCCTAAAGTAATACTGATCACTTACCAGACCCCTAAACTAATACAGACCTCAAACCAGACCCCTAAACTAATACTGATCTCAAACCAGACCCCTTAAATATAAACCTTAAACCAAAGCCTTTAAATAAAGATCTCAGACCAGAGCCTTGAATTTTATACAGACTCAAGAAATCTGAAGCACTGCCCAGAGGTGGTGCACCCCTTTAATATAGGGGGTAATCTTATGCATTGTATTCTGTTTCCAGAATGTAGCAAGACAAATAGCTGGAAATAAATAGCCTGATAATTCATTTGAAATAAAAGCAAATTAACATTGACACCCGGCTATTATCTTATCTCTGGGTTTTCTCTTTCAGAGACAATGTATTCCAAATGGCCATATGAAGATGAAGGGGTCTGATAAAGATTCAGATTTGTAGAAATGCAGAAATGGTGAGAGGGGTGGGCGTATATTCTCTATGAGGAATCTAAACTGAACTAGCTTCTAGAAATAAAGATCCAAATTCAGGGTTGGATTCCTGGAAACCTCAACTGGTGCCAAGATATTGAACTGGTTATGACCTTCAATAGATTTGTGTGGTCATGGACTGGCCATGACCTTCTACTGACTTCTACAGAGATAGACAGGTCATCGCGTCCTGTTGATGTTTAGAGCGATAGACAGGCCATGACCCACTGTTGACTTCAAAAGAGATGGGCTGGCCATGACCTTCAATAGTTTTGTATGGTTATCAAATGACCATGTGTCACGTTAGGTATGGGGAAGTATCACGTGTATGGCGACAATGAAGGTCAGGGAAATACTGTGTCTAGGGAAGAGAAAGATGGTGATCTCTGACCAAGCCTTCTGCTGGCATCTGATTTTCTAGAGACTGGAGCCACATCTCTTGATCAATCTCATTTAAGGTCCCCAAGGGGAGATGTTATGATTCAGGGACCGAGGAGGATCAAATAATGCGGAATCCCAAAAAGGTAACAGAGTGGCTGGAAACTTAACGAACTGCAGACCTAATCCTGACACACAACTAACAGTAGCCGTGGGATGAGCCTACGATGACCTGGACGCCTCGACACAGGCGGAGAACTAAATAATTTCACAGATAGAAATATAAGAAAGCTAATCTGCCTCGGAGTAGTCCCCAAAGATAGATAGACAGCCCCCCACATTTAAAGGCTATGGTGATATAGAAAAACACAATACAAAGCCAGAAAGGACAGATTTCAGCAAAGGTGAGGCCCAAACTATCGTTATAGAAAAGGATAGGAAGGAGCAACTGTCTGCAGCCATAAAAACCCTAATATATACCAGCACTTCTGATATGGAAAAATCCTGAGGTCACTAAACCTCTCCCCCACTGAATCAGCACTCAGATGTTACTGGGATCCAAAAACACGAATATAGATGAGGGACTGAATAATACTAAACATGACAAACACAAACCTTGCAGAATCATGGAGCTAAGTATACAGACACTCCCAGCAGGGAATGATCCCATTCCACAAAAAAGTCCACACAGACAAAATAGGAATCATGCAAGGTATCAAAGCAGAAAAAACAACAAGAAAGTGGAAAACAAACAGCAGAGGTACAAGACCCCTTATCTGAGAGAAGTTGTGGAAGTGAGCAGATCTGGTTACAGAATGTCCTTAACACACATGAGATCATTGAGCACTGGCAAGTAACAAGAGAAAGCTACTAAGTTAAATAGCCCAATCTGACCCGGATTGCCAGTCCTCTGCAGGTGTGTCGCTTCCATTCCACACATCAACTGCACCGCCAGCACTGACCACAAGAGGGAGCCCCAAACTGGAAAACTTATTCACAACAGGGAGGTATGTGGGAGTTCTTCCCTCCATAGATATATGCATTTCTGTGACATCAGGTCTAGTAATTTTCTTTTGTTTATCCATTTTATTTTATGGAACTGTATATACTGTAATATTTTGTCCCTCTTTGTAATATCGTTTATATATTTTTATAAACACTACCTACTTTTCAGATTAAATATTTTAAATGTAACAGCTTTGTTCCTCTTGCTCTATAAACGCATCCCTTAAGCTAGTGTGAGGCCGAACGTTATCGGTAATGGGTGTCCAATTGGTCTGTATAAGTGATTGGCTGGGGCAGTTAGTTTTTCTTGGGTTATTGTGGAGCTTGGCAGTGAACAAAACTAAACTATATATACACTGGAAATCAAGATTAGAGAACAATGTATGATCATTTGCTCTTTTCAGAAATAATGTAATCCACAATGATGATCATTTGGAGGGGTCACCATGCCACTAGAACAGTGTTTTACAAAAGATCCAAAGTTTATCAACATAAAACCTTTATATTGCCCCAAACAGCAGGTAACAACAGTCACAATCAGTAGGACGTGCACCGGCCGTCGCTGGGAATGACTTCAGCACATCTGCGGCCACAGGACATCACTAGTCCCTCACACTGCTCTGGTGGGATTTTGGCCCACTCTTCTTCCACTCTCTTCCACAGGACATCACTAGTCTCTCACACTGCTCTGGGGGGATTTTGGTCCACTCTTCTTCCAGTCTCTTCCACAGGACATCACTAGTCTCTCACACTGCTCTGGGGGGATTTTGGCCCACTCTTCTTCCACTCTCTTCCACAGGACATCACTAGTCTCTCACACTGCTCTGGGGGGATTTGGGTCCACTCTTCTTCCACTCTCTTCCACAGGACATCACTAGTCCCTCACACTGCTCTGGGGGGATTTGGGTCCACTCTTCTTCCACTCTCTTCCACAGGACATCACTAGTCTCTCACACTGCTCTGGGGGGATTTGGGTCCACTCTTCTTCCACTCTCTTCCACAGGACATCACTAGTCCCTCACACTGCTCTGGGGGGATTTGGGTCCACTCTTCTTCCACTCTCTTCCACAGGACATCACTAGTCTTTCACACTGCTCTGGTGGGATTTAGGTCCACTCTTCTTCCAGTCTCTTCCAAAGGACATCACCAGTCTCTCACACTGCTCTGGGGGGATTTTGGTCCACTCTTCTTCCAGACTCTTCCACAGGACATCACTAGTCTCTCACACTGCTCTGGGGGATTTTGGCCCACTCTTCTTCCAGTCTCTCCACAGGACATCACTAGCCTCTCACACTGCTCTGGGGGGATTTTGGTCCACTCTTCTTCCAGTCTCTTCCACAGGACATCACTAGTCTCTCACACTGCTCTGGGGGGATTTTGGTCCACTCTTCTTCCAGTCTCTTCCACAGGACATCACTTGTCTCTCACACTGCTCTGGGGGGATTTTGGCACACTCTTCCTCCAGTCTCTTCCACAGGACATCACTAGTCTCTCACACTGCTCTGGGGGGATTTTGGTCCACTCTTCTTCCAGTCTCTTCCACAGGACATCACTAGTCTCTCACACTGCTCTGGTGGGATTTTGGTCCACTCTTCTTCCACTCTCTTCCACAGGACATCACTAGTCTCTCACACTGCTCTGGTGGGATTTTGGCCCACTCTTCTTCCAGTCTCTTCCACAGGACATCACTAGTCTCTCACACTGCTCTGGGGGATTTTGGCCCACTTTTCTTCCAGTCTCTTCCACAGGACATCACTAGTCTTTCACACTGCGCTTGTGGGATTTGGGTCCACTCTTCTTCCACTCTCTTCCACAGGACATCATTAGTCCCTCACACTGCTCTGGTGGGATTTTGGTCCACTCTTCTTCCAGTCTCTTCCACAGGACATCACTAGTCTTTCACACTGCGCTTGTGGGATTTGGGTCCACTCTTCTTCCAGTCTCTTCCACAGGACATCACTAGTATCTCACACTGCTCTGGGGGGGATTTTGTTCCACTTTTCTTCCAGTTTCTTCCACAGTTCTGTGACTATTATGGGTTTCTTGGCCATAACTTTGTCACCAAGGGTTTTCAAGCGGTTTTCTATTGGGTTTAGGTCAGGACTCTGGGCTGTGGCCATTTCCTTGTTTCCAGGAACTGGTTTCTACATTTTGCTATGTGACAGGGGGCATTGTCCTGCATCAAAATTTCTGGCTGATTAAGTGATGAACACAAGTAAGGAGCCACGTGTTGTGGAGAAGGTTCTGATCTACACTTGCAATGAGTCTGCCATGTATCTGTATGAGAGGTCCAACTCCTGCTGTAGAAAACATTCCCCAAACCATGACAGTTCCTCCACTGCCTTTCACTGACTTCTTAACACACTTTGGGTTCAGTCTTTCCCCAGTTTGTCGACGAAAATGATGTTTCTCATCAGACCCAAATAAATTAAACTTGCTTTCATCACTAAAATGAACTGTGGACACTTCTCCTCTGTCCACACAACATGCTCCTACCAAAGGCGAGTCTAGCCTTGTGATTCTTTCGGCTAAATGAGGTTTGGTCACTGCAGAGTGGGCTTTCAGTCCAAATGCTCTTAAACGTCGTGACACTGTATGACGAGACAGATCCTTACCCTGTTCACTGCTGTACTGCCGAGCAATTCCAGCTGAAGTGGTGAAACGATTATCCAGGGAGATTCTCTGCATTATCTTGTCCTCTCTTGCATTTGTCTTTCGAGGGCAATCAGCCTTCTTAGGGGACTTGAAAGAGTTTGTGATGTTGTAAAGATGCAATATTCTCGAAATCACTGACTTGGAATGACCAACTTCTCTTGTTATGGCTGACAGGGTCACCCCTTTGGCCTTCATCTGTACAACCTGCTGCTGGAGGGTTTCAGTTACTTTGAAATGGCACACCATTATTGAAAAGTCAGTGCAAACTGGAGAGTTAGGTTGCTAGTTACATAGGGTTTGTCAGATAATTAAGGAAATTAGCACCAGGTGCAGACTAACATCAATAACTTACAGGGATCTGAAAGTGTTCTCTAATTGCGATCCGTGTTCTTTTTAGTTTATTTCATTGACATTTTTAATATTTTCTTCAATTCAATTTATGAAATAACCTTAAAATACTGGAAGTTTACTCATGTTAGGATATAATCACATAGCACTACACAATGACCGCAACATGTTGGACATTTTATGTTCTCTAATTTTGACCTCCAGTGCATATATACTGTATATAGATATATCTAATATATAAAGCTGAATGTGTGTATGTGTGTGTGTATGTGTGTATGTATGTATGTGTATGTGTGTATGTATGTATGTATGTCCGGGATTGGCATCCGCACCGTCGCAGCTACAGCCACAAAATTTTGCACACTCACACTGCTGGACCCCGAGAGCGTCATAGGCTATGTTTTGAGGGGAAATTTTAACCCTGCACTTTACAGTTATTCACCAAAAAAACTGCCTCCATTAAAGCGAATGGAGTTGGGAGCCACAGTGCAGCCAGAACTTCAGAAGAATGCGCAGCCACGCCCTTATATGGAATGTTGGCGTGTCACAATGCAGCCAGGGAAAGGGACAGACACAGACAGGGAAAGAGGCAGACAGAGACAGGGTAAGAGACAGACACAAAGAGTCATGCACACGATGACAACCCATGATGAGAGAGGCTCACTATAGAAAGCTATAAACCGCACATGTGCACACTGACTACCCAAGATGAGAGAGGCTCGCTATAGAAAGCTATAAACCGCGCATGCACACACTGACTACCCATGATGAGAGCGGCTCACTATAAATAGCTATAAACCGCGTATGCACACACTGACTACCCAGGATGAGAGTGGCTCACTATAGAAGCTATAAACCGCGCATGCGCATGATGACAACCGAGGATGAGAGTGGCTCACTATAGAAGCTATAAACCGCGCATGCGCATGATGACAACCCAGGATGAGAGTGGCTCACTATAGAAAGCTATAAACCGCGCATGCGCATGACAACCCAGGATGAGAGTGGCTCACTATAGAAGCTATAAACCGCACATGCGCACGATGAAAACCCAGGATGAGAGCGGTTCGCTATAGAAAGCTATAAACCGCGCAAGCGCACGCTGACAACCCATGATGAGAGAGGCTTGCTATACAATGCTATAAACTGCGCATGAGCACGCTGACAACCCAGGATGAGAGAGGCTCGCTATACAATGCTATAAACTGCGCATGAGCACGCTGATAACCCAGGATGAGAGCGGCTCGCTATACAATGCTATAAACAGCGCATAACCACACTGACAACGCAAGATGAGAGGCTCACTATACAATGCTATAAACTGCGCATGCGCACGCTGAGAACCCAGGATGAGAGAGGCTCGCTATACAATGCTATAAACCGCGCATGTGCATGATGACAACCCAGGATGAGAGTGGCTCACTATAGAAGCTATAAACCGCGCATGCGCACGCTGACAACGCAAGATGAGAGAGGCTTGCTATACAATGCTATAAACCATGCATACGTACGCTGAGAACCCAGGATGACAGAGGCTCGCTATAGAACACTATAAATCTGTGCATGTGCACGCTGACAATGCAGGATGAGAGAGGCTCGCTATAGAAAGCAATAAACTGCGCATGCGCATGCTGACTACCCATCATGAAAGCGTCTCTCTATAGAAGCTATAAACCGCGCATGCACACGCTGACAATGCAAGATGAGAGGGGCTTGCTATAGAAAGCTATAAACTGCACGTGCACACATTGACAACGCAGAATGAGCGAGGCTTGCTATACAATGCTATGAACAGTGCATGCGCACACTGAGAACCCAGGATGAGAGAGGCTCGCTATAAACCACGCAAGCACTCACTGACAACTGAGGATGAGCGAGGCTCGCTATAGAAAGCTATAAACCACTCATGCGCACACTGACAACGCTGGATGAGAGCGTCTCGCGACAGAAGATATAAATTGCGCATGTGCATGCTGACTATCCAGAATGAGAGAGGCTCGCTATAGAAGATATAAAACGCGCATGTGCATGCTGACAACCCGGGATGAGAGAGGCTCGCTAAAGAAAGCTTTCAGGTCTCGGTGCTCAGGCTCAACCTGGAGATGTTGGTGATGGAGATGTTGATCTAATGTTGGACACAGCCAGAAGCCACTTAAAAATATACATAATCTAGAATGTACTTCCATGGGTAATTTTTAAACAACAGTGGATTCTAAAAAAAAATAAAAAGAAATGCACAAATAGTCTTTATGTTATAAATACAGCACAATGAACAATACTTTATATAGTGGTAATACCTCTTTAAGGATTATACCTGATCACATGCATTTTAGCAAGTGCCTTTGATTTTTCACCAAAAACCAGAGAGCAGACATTAGTAAAGCCTATCATCATGGCTGCGGCTCCGTCATTGTGGGGAATCGATGAAGCCAAAAAATGGACTTCAAAAGCTGAAAACCCAAAGTGAACATAGGATTATATTTACAGAGGATATTGTGGTCTCACATAACCCCGGGGTATGATGATGTGTCAGCTCCAGGCCCCCAGAAAGGAGATATTTTATTATTACAGCCTGTCAGGAGTGGGTGGAGGAACGCGAGACCTGCATTATTCTGACACATACGAATCTCAACACCCCAGTATTATGTATTTCATCCAATGGTGGAATCATTCATGCTGGAAAAGAGAAGGGAATTACGAGATTGGGGAGAGGGAAACATGGGGCGCAGGGCGAAGCAGGAATCAAGACCAAGCGACAAACCAAGCACTGATGTCCATAGAGGAGGTCACTAATACTGCTACCCAACCCTTCACAAAGTTAGGAAGATAATGATCACCAAATAGTAGGGCCTCAAACCTAATGTAGCTAACTAGTGATGAGCGGGCACTACCATGCTCGGGTGCTCAGTACTGGTAACTAGTGATGAGCGGGCACTACCATGCTCGGGTGCTCTGTACTGGTAACTAGTGATGAGCGGGCACTACCATGCTCGGGTGCTCAGTACTGGTAACTAGTGATGAGCGGGCACTACCATGCTCGGGTGCTCAGTACTGGTAACTAGTGATGAGCGGGCACTACCATGCTCGGGTGCTCAGTACTGGTAACTAGTGATGAGTGGGCACTACCATGCTCGGGTCCTCAGTACTGGTAACTAGTGATGAGCGGGCACTACCATGCTCGGGTGCTCAGTACTGGTAACTAGTGATGAGCGGGCACTACCATGCTCGGGTGCTCAGTACTGGTAACTAGTGATGAGCGGGCACTACCATGCTCAGGTGCTCAGTACTGGTAACTAGTGATGAATGGGCACTACCATGCTCGGGTGCTCTGTACTGGTAACTAGTGATGAGCGGGCACTACCATGCTCGGGTGCTCAGTACTGGTAACTAGTGATGAGCGGGCACTACCATGCTCGGGTGCTCAGTACTGGTAACTAGTGATGAGCGGGCACTACCATGCTCGGGTGCTCAGTACTGGTAACTAGTGATGAGTGGGCACTACCATGCTCGGGTCCTCAGTACTGGTAACTAGTGATGAGCGGGCACTACCATGCTCGGGTGCTCAGTACTGGTAACTAGTGATGAGCGGGCACTACCATGCTCAGGTGCTCAGTACTCGTAACTAGTGATGAGCGGGCACTACCATGCTCAGGTGCTCAGTACTCGTAACTAGTGATGAGCGGGTACTACCATGTTCGGGTGCTCGGTACTCGTAACTAGTGATGAGCGGGCACTACCATGCTCGGGTGCTCAGTACTCGTAACTAGTGATGAGCAGGCACTACCATGCTCAGGTGCTCTGTACTGGTAACTAGTGATGAGTGGGCACTACCATGCTCGGGTGCTCAGTACTGGTAACTAGTGATGAGCGGGCACTACCATGCTCGGGTGCTCTGTACTGGTAACTAGTGATGAGCGGGCACTACCATGCTCGGGTGCTCAGTACTCGTAACTAGTGATGAGCGGGCACTACCATGCTCGGGTGCTCAGTACTGGTAACTAGTGATGAGCGGGCACTACCATGCTCGGGTGCTCAGTACTGGTAACTAGTGATGAGTGGGCACTACCATGCTCGGGTGCTCAGTACTGGTAACTAGTGATGAGCGGGCACTACCATGCTCAGGTGCTCAGTACTCGTAACTAGTGATGAGCGGGCACTACCATGCTCAGGTGCTCAGTACTGGTAACTAGTGATGAGCGGGTACTACCATGTTCGGGTGCTCAGTACTGGTAACTAGTGATGAGCGGGCACTACCATGTTCGGGTGCTCAGTACTGGTAACTAGTGATGAGCGGGCACTACCATGCTTGGGTGCTCAGTACTGGTAACTAGTGATGAGCGGGAACTACCATGTTCGGGTGCTCGGTATTGGTAACTAGTGATGAGCGGGCACTACCATGCTCAGGTGCTCTGTACTGGTAACTAGTGATGAGCAGGCACTACCATGTTCAGGTGCTCTGTACTGGTAACTAGTGATGAGCGGGCACTACCATGCTCGGGTGCTCTGTACTGGTAACTAGTGATGAGCGGGCACTACCATGCTCGGGTGCTCAGTACTGGTAACTAGTGATGAGCGGGCACTACCATGCTCAGGTGCTCAGTACTCGTAACTAGTGATGAGCGGGCACTACCATGCTCAGGTGCTCAGTACTGGTAACTAGTGATGAGCGGGCACTACCATGCTCAGGTGCTCAGTACTCGTAACTAGTGATGAGCGGGCACTACCATGCTCGGGTGCTCAGTACTCGTAACTAGTGATGAGCGGGCACTACCATGCTCAGGTGCTCTGTACTCGTAACTAGTGATGAGCGGACACTACCATGCTCGGGTGCTCAGTACTGGTAACTAGTGATGAGCGGGCACTACCATGCTCGGGTGCTCAGTACTGGTAACTAGTGATGAGCGGGCACTACCATGCTCAGGTGCTCTGTACTGGTAACTAGTGATGAGTGTGCACTACCGCTCATCACTAGTTACGAGTACTGAGCACCCGAGCATGGTAGTGCCCGCTTATCACTAGTTACCAGTACAGAGCACCCGAGCATGGTAGTGCCCGCTCATCACTAGTTACGAGTACTGAGCACCCGAGCATGGTAGTGCCCGCTTATCACTAGTTACCAGTACAGAGCACCCGAGCATGGTAGTGCCCGCTCATCCCTAGTTACGAGTACCGAGCACCCGAGCATGGTAGTGCCTGCTCATCATTAGTTACCAGTACTGAGCACCCGAGCATGGTAGTGCCCGCTCATCACTAGTTACCAGTACTAAGCACCCAAGCATGGTAGTGCCCGCTCATCACTAGTTACAAGTACCAAGCACCCGAGCTTGGTAGTGCCCTCTCATCACTAGTTACGAGTACTGAGCACCCGAGCATGGTAGTGCCCGCTCATCACTAGTTACCAGTACTGAGCACCCGAGCATGGTAGTGCCCGCTCATCCCTAGTTACGAGTACCAAGCACCCGAGCATGGTAGTGCCCGTTCATCATTAGTTACCAGTACTGAGCACCCGAGCATGGTAGTGCCCGCTCATCACTAGTTATCAAAACCAAGCACCCGAGCATGGTAGTGCCCTCTCATCACTAGTTACGAGTACTGAGCACCCGAGCATGGTAGTGCCCGCTCATCACTAGTTACCAGTATTGAGCACCCGAGCATGGTAGTGCCCGCTCATCACTAGTTACCAGTACTGAGCACCAGAGCATGGTAGTGCCCGCTCATCACTAGTTACCAGTACTGAGCACCCGAGCATGGTAGTGCCCGCTCATCACTAGTTACCAGTACCGAGCCCCCGAGCATGGTAGTGCCCGCTCATCACTAGTTACGAGTACCGAGCCCCCGAGCATGGTAGTGCCCGCTCATCACTAGTTACCAGTACCAAGCCCCCGAGCATGGTAGTGCCCGCTCATCACTAGTTACCAGTACTGAGCACCCGAGCATGGTAGTGCCCGCTCATCACTAGTTACCAGTACCGAGCCCCCGAGCATGGTAGTGCCCGCTCATCACTAGTTACCAGTATTGAGCACCCGAGCATGGTAATGCCCGCTCATCACTAGTTACCAGTACAGAGCACCTGAGCATGGTAGTGCCCGCTCATCACTAGTTACCAGTACTGAGCACCCGAGCATGGTAGTGCCCGCTCATCACTAGTTACCAGTACCAAGCCCCCGAGCATGGTAGTACCCGCTCATCACTAGTTACCAGTACTGAGCACCTGAACATGGTAGTGCCCGCTCATCACTAGTTACCAGTACTGAGCACCCGAGCATGGTAGTGCCCGCTCATCACTAGTTACCAGTACTGAGCACCCGAGCATGGTAGTGCCCGCTCATCACTAGTTACCAGTACAGAGCACCTGAGCATGGTAGTGCTCGCTCATCACTAGTTGCCAGTACTGAGCACCCGAGCATGGTAGTGTCCGCTCATCACTAGTTACCAGTACTGAGCACCCGAGCATGGTAGTGCCCGCTCATCACTAGTTACCAGTACTGAGCACCCGAGCATGGTAGTGCCCGCTCATCACTAGTTACCAGTACTGAGCACCCGAGCATGGTAGTGCCCGCTCATCACTAGTTACGAGTACTGAGCACCCGAGCATGGTAGTGCCCGCTCATCACTAGTTACCAGTATTGAGCACCCGAGCATGGTAGTGCCCGCTCATCACTAGTTACCAGTACTGAGCACCAGAGCATGGTAGTGCCCGCTCATCACTAGTTACCAGTACTGAGCACCCGAGCATGGTAGTGCCCGCTCATCACTAGTTACCAGTACCGAGCCCCCGAGCATGGTAGTGCCCGCTCATCACTAGTTACGAGTACCGAGCCCCCGAGCATGGTAGTGCCCGCTCATCACTAGTTACCAGTACCAAGCCCCCGAGCATGGTAGTGCCCGCTCATCACTAGTTACCAGTACTGAGCACCCGAGCATGGTAGTGCCCGCTCATCACTAGTTACCAGTACCGAGCCCCCGAGCATGGTAGTGCCCGCTCATCACTAGTTACCAGTATTGAGCACCCGAGCATGGTAATGCCCGCTCATCACTAGTTACCAGTACAGAGCACCTGAGCATGGTAGTGCCCGCTCATCACTAGTTACCAGTACTGAGCACCCGAGCATGGTAGTGCCCGCTCATCACTAGTTACCAGTACCAAGCCCCCGAGCATGGTAGTACCCGCTCATCACTAGTTACCAGTACTGAGCACCTGAACATGGTAGTGCCCGCTCATCACTAGTTACCAGTACTGAGCACTCGAGCATGGTAGTGCCCGCTCATCACTAGTTACCAGTACTGAGCACCCGAGCATGGTAGTGCCCGCTCATCACTAGTTACCAGTACAGAGCACCTGAGCATGGTAGTGCTCGCTCATCACTAGTTGCCAGTACTGAGCACCCGAGCATGGTAGTGTCCGCTCATCACTAGTTACCAGTACTGAGCACCCGAGCATGGTAGTGCCCGCTCATCACTAGTTACCAGTACTGAGCACCCGAGCATGGTAGTGCCCGCTCATCACTAGTTACCAGTACTGAGCACCCGAGCATGGTAGTGCCCGCTCATCACTAGTAACCAGTACTGAGCACCTGTGCATGGTAGTGCCCGCTCATCACTAGTTACCAGTACTGAGCACCCGAGCATGGTAGTGCCCGCTCATCACTAGTTACCAGTACTGAGCACCTGAGCATGGTAGTGCCCGCTCATCACTAGTTACCAGTACAGAGCACCCGAGCATGGTAGTGCCCGCTCATCACTAGTTACCAGTACTGAGCACCCGAGCATGGTAGTGCCCGCTCATCACTAGTTACCAGTACTGAGCACCCGAGCATGGTAGTGCCCGCTCATCACTAGTTACCAGTACTGAGCACCTGAGCATGGTAGTGCCCGCTCATCACTAGTTACCAGTACTGAGCACCTGAGCATGGTAGTGCCCGCTCATCACTAGTTACGAGTACTGAGCACCTGAGCATGGTAGTGCCCGCTCATCACTAGTTACCAGTACTGAGCACCTGAGCATGGTAGAGCCCGCTCATCACTAGTTACCAGTACAGAGCACCTGAGCATGGTAGTGCCCGCTCATCACTAGTTACGAGTACTGAGCACCTGAGCATGGTAGTGCCCGCTCATCACTAGTTACCAGTACTGAGCACCTGAGCATGGTAGTGCCCGCTCATCACTAGTTACCAGTACTGAGCACCTGAGCATGGTAGTGCCTGCTCATCACTAGTTACGAGTACTGAGCACCTGAGCATGGTAGTGCCCGCTCATCACTAGTTACCAGTACTGAGCACCTGAGCATGGTAGTGCTCGCTCACCACTATTACGAACTTGACTTTGCTCTGGTACTAGCCCTCTCATCTTCTCTTTAGCGGCCAGCTCCCTCTAGTGCAGGGGTCTCAAACTCGGCTGAGTATATGGGCCGCACATAGAAATGAAATTAATTTGGAGGCCAGATTCTTTGCAGGACAAAGGGACATTTTTAGTGGTAACATTTTTGTTTTCTATGCACCTTTCGATCATTGTTTTTGAATTTTTTTTGATTGTTTATTATAACAAATGTGCACTTTTTCTGTTTATATACAAAAAAGCATTTTTAATAGTAAAAAAAAATGGTTCATTTAGATTTTTATTTTTACATTTTATTCCCTACCTTGTAAGTAATATTGTCTTACAATTGAGCACTATATAGTAATAGTAATTTTGGCTAACATCTTGTAGTAATTTCCTCCATTGTGGTCCTCATCTTTTAGTAATGTTCCCCTTTTTTTTCCTGTACTATTGTGCTCCATCCTGGTCCCCATCCTGTAATAATGTGCCCCATACTTCTCTCCATCCTGTAGTAATGTGCCCATCCTTGTCCCCATCCTGTAGTAATGTACCCATCATTATCCCAGTTTTGTAGTAATGTGCCCATCCTTGTCCTCATCTTGTAGTAGTTGTGCCTATCCTGATCTCCATCCTGTAGTAATGTTCCCATCCTTGTCCTCATCCTGTAGTAATCTGTCCATCCTGTAGTAATGTGCATAACTTTTTATGTGCCCACGCTAGTCCTCTTCTTGTAGTAACGTGCCCATCCTGGTGCCCATCCTGTAGTAATGTGACCATCCTTCTCCCCATCTTGTAGTGATGTGTCCATCCCTGTCCTATTCCTGTAGTAATGTGCCCATCCTTGTCACCTGTAGTAATGTTGCCATCCTTATCCCCATCCTGTAGTAATGTGCCCATCATTGTCCTCTTCCTCTAGTAATGTGCCCTTCCTGGTCCCCATCCTGTAGTAATGTGCCCATTCTGGTCCCCGTCCTGTAGTAATGCGCTCATCACTATCCCCATCCTGTAGTAATGTTCCCATCCTTGTCCCCATCCTGTAGTAATGTGCCCATCCTGGTTTTCAACCTGTAGTAATGTGCCCATCCTGCAGTAATGTGCCCATCCTTGTCCCCATTCTGTAGTAATGGGCCTATCATTGTCCCCATCCTGCAGTAATGTGACCATCCAGTAGCAATGTGCCCATCCTTGTCCCCATCATGTTGTAATTTATCCATCCTGGTCCCCTTCTTGTAATAATGTGCCCATCCTGGTCCCCATCTTGTAGTATTGTGCCCATCCTGGTCCCTATCTTGTAGTAGTGTGCCCATCCTGGTCCCCATCTTGTAGTAATGTGCCCCATCATTAATCCCATCTTGTAGTAATGTGCCCTATCATTATCCCAACCTTGTAGTAATGTGCCCATTCTGGTTCCTATCCTGTAGTAATGTGCCCATCACTATCCCCATCTTGTAGTAGTGTGTCCATCCTGGTCCCGTTTTACTAATGTGCCTCATCCTTGTCCTCTGCAGTAATGTGCCCAAGCTGGTGCCCTTCTTGTAGTATTATCCCCTTTCCTGGTCCTCTTCTTGTAGCAATGCCCCATCCTGTAGCAATGTCACCTATTATGCCATTCTTCACACACACAAAGACACACACACACCAATTCTTCTCACCTGTCCTCCGTTCCCTCGGTGTCCTCCTTCCTGTCTTTCCTGCTTCTTGCGACCCGCAGCCCCCTTGATGATCGCGGCTGGTGCAAGAGGCCGCTGCACTGCGCAGAGACAAGCCCTCTCAGTACAGCTATACCACTGGAAGACGCCGGCCAATCAGAGGCCAGCAACTGACGTCATACGCATCAGCTGCAGGCCTCTGATTGGCCGGTGGCTGTCATTGGAATAGCTGTGCAGAAAAAGGTTTTCTCTGCGCAGCGCCTGCAAATCAGTCATTTGAAAAAAAGAAATGACAGCGGGGGTCCCTGCACCAGCCGCGATCAGCAAGGGGGGCATGGGCCTGCAGGCTACAAGAAGCAGCCTCAGGGGCCTCATGTGGCTTAGGGGCTGCGTTTTTGAGACCCTTGCTTTAGTATATGCCGGGTTACTGTGGAAATTGTGTGCACACCTCTGTTGTCATAGTATAGAGGGGACGAGGCAGGTAGTAGTAGTCGTGTGTGCAGGGGTTGCCATACCGCAGTGCAGCCACTCGGTAACCCCTTGCCTCCCGATCGCCACTCCACTGCAGTGATGCTTTCGCCACGGTCCACGCTTCCACTGAGTCAATAAATCAGCCACAGATTTACTGTCTTCAAACACCAGAACTTTACTTGATTTTGTTACAGGGAAACTTTCATCTCACATACCACGGGCACCGCTTCCGACCCCGATGGGGTTTCCTCCAGACTTTGTTCTATATTACTGGCTGACCACTTTTCTGGCACCTGAGCTCCTTCGAATATTGCTAGGCCCCTCATTCCCCTGTCTGACATCACACTGCACTAGCCGATGCAAAATGTCCTTTAGCTGCTCCGTCCCACCCACAGGGATTAGCTGACGCTATTGAAGGGGCTTATTAGGACAGCACTTCTCCGCCCATGCTTCTGGCCAGGACCTACTCTTCATCTTTAAGAGCCCACTGACCTTCGGTCTCGAAAGGGATTTTGTTGGGTTTTCACTCCAGTAAAGATGGACGCTACACCGACCGACCAGACTCAACCCCTCTTCTGGGGACGCAGATCCAACAGTCCTCTTAAGAGCAGGACCCCGCATGTCAGGTGTCAAAGGGTTGACCCTTAGGATCTTTGTACTCAAATCTTGTGCTTGTTATCGCTTTCACCTATTGGGGACTTTCCTACCCTCCTTCTACATCCTGTCCTATTTATATACTATACTCCTCCTTTCACTTAACCCTTGTTTTATCTAACTATGTGCCAGGACAGCTGTCACTTATCCACATTGCCACCTGGTGTCCATTTACCAAAATACACATTGCCAATTAACCCCTTAACGACAGTGGGTGGTAATATTACGTTCTAGCAGTCACAGTGTTAATCCCCGCAGGCTGCTTCCAGCACCCTGCGGTGATCAGCACACGTCAGCTGATTTGTACAGTTGACATGTGTGCCTGCCAGGCACGAGTGGAATCTAGTTCCAACTGCGCCTTTTAACCTCTTAAATGGCACTGTCAAGATGTGACAGCGCCATGTTAATGGTGATCGCGGTAGATCTGTACTCACACTCTGATACCAGAAGTTATGTGATGTGATCACATGGATCCGGTGGTTGTCATGGTAGCTCAGGGTCATGTAGCTCTCCTGTAGCTCACATGACTCAGGTACTGTAAAAAACAGCCGAGTACTTGCTGTTACGAGAGATGATCATTTCTCCCGGTCTGAGTGGTGCTGCTCTGATCAAGAGAAATGAATGAGCGATCAGACAGCTGATCCTTATAGCCCCCCAGGGGAACAAGTAAAATTAAAAAAAGCTTTGAAAAATTAAATAAAAAAATAAAAAACGTTAAAGTTCAAATCATCCCCCTTTTGCCCCATTGAATATTTAAGGGTTAAAAAAAAAACAAAAAAACATACACAGATTTGGTATCGCCACGTTCAGAAATTCCCTATCTATGAAAATATAAACATAATTAATCTGATCGGTAAACGGCATAGCGTTAAAAAATTCCAAACAGCAAAATTACGGTTTTTTGGTCCCCACAAATTTTGCGCAAAATGTAATAACAGGAGATCAAAACGTAGCATCTGCGCAAAAATGGTACTCGTTAAAAATGTCAGCTCGAGACGCAAAAAATAATTCATAAATGAGCCATAGATCCTGAAAAATGAGAATGCTACAGGTCGCGGAAAATGGCACAAAACATACGTCACTTTTTTCGGACAAATTTTTTTAACCCCTTAGATAAAAGTAAACCTATTTATGTTTGGTGTCTATGAACTCACACCGACCTCAAGCATCACACCGACACATCAGTTTTACCATATAATGAACACAGTGAATAAAATATCTCAAAAACAATAGTGCAATCACACTTTTTTTTTGCAATTTTTTCGCACTTGGAATTTTTTTGCCGTTTTCCAGTACACTATATGGTAAAACTTTTGGTTTCATTTAAAAGTACAGCTTGTTTTTCAAAAAACGAGTCATCACATGACCATATTGACTGAAAAATTAGAACGTTACGTCTCTTGGAAAAGAGTGGCGAACAAAAAAAATGCAAAATCGTCCAGTCGTGAAGGGGTTAATACATATAATACACCTTTCTGTGTGCCGGACACTTCTGCAGGGGTGGCGTAGCCTTGACTCCCCTACAATAGCTCAGGAGCTTTTGGAGTATTCAGTTTGTTCAGCATCCACCTGGCTGCCATGCTTGGGCTGCAGTAAACGCTGTAATTTCCTAAAGTGTACCGCCTGAAAAACGTCTCTCCGCAGTGCCGCACTGCACACACTGAGCTCTGCTCCAAAAAGGTGCTTGCCCGTTAAACCAGCGGAGCTGTTCCTGAGTGCTGTTTGTCTCATCTCTGCTACAACAACATGCCAGTCTGACAATGTGTCTAACAATGTGCCTGCCTGACAATGTGCCTGTCTCATAATGTGCCTGTCTGACAATGTGCCTGTCTCATAATGTGCCTGTCTGACAATGTGTCTAACAATGTGCCTGCCTGACAATGTGCCAGTCTGACAATGTGTCTAACAATGTGCCTGCCTGACAATGTGCCTGCCTGACAATGTGCCTGCCTGACAATGTGCCTGTCTGATAATGTGCATCAATGTGCCTGCCTGACCATGTGCCTGTCTCATAATGTGCCTGCCTGACAATGTGCCTGCCTGACAATGTGCCTGTCTGACAATGTGTCTAACAATGTGCCTGTCTGACCATGTGCCTGTCTGACCATGTGCCTGCCTGACCATGTGCCTGCCTGACAATGTGCCTGCCTGACTATGCGCCTGCCTGACTATGCGCCTGCCTGACTATGCGCCTGCCTGACAATGCGCCTGCCTGACAATGCGCCTGCCTGACTATGCGCCTGCCTGACTATGCGCCTGCCTGACAATGCGCCTGCCTGACAATGCGCCTGCCTGACAATGCGCCTGCCTGACTATGCGCCTGCCTGACAATGCGCCTGCCTGACTATGCGCCTGCCTGACTATGCGCCTGCCTGACAACGCGCCTGTCTGACAACGTGCCTGTCTGACAACGCGCCTGCCTGACTACGCGCCTGCCTGACTATGCGCCTGCCTGACTATGCGCCTGCCTGACTATGCGCCTGCCTGACAATGCGCCTGCCTGACAATGCGCCTGTCTGACAATGCGCCTGCCTGACTATGCGCCTGCCTGACTATGCGCCTGCCTGACAACGTGCCTGTCTGACAACGTGCCTGTCTGACAACGCGCCTGCCTGACTATGCGCCTGCCTGACTATGCGCCTGCCTGACTATGCGCCTGCCTGACAATGCGCCTGCCTGACAACATGCCTGTCTGACAATGTGCCTGCCTGACAACGTGCCTGTCTGACAACGTGCCTGTCTGACAACGCGCCTGCCTGACTACGCGCCTGCCTGACTACGCGCCTGCCTGACTATGCGCCTGCCTGACAATGCGCCTGCCTGACAACGTGCCTGTCTGACAATCTAGCTGTGGTGCTCCGGGTTCTGTTTGTACACTTGATGCTGCTACAACAAACTATCTGCCTGTATCTACTGTATCTCAGCTCCAACGCCTCAGGCACGAATTCTCCATCCAGACCTATGGTGTACGAGTCCACCTCCCGGGGGACACGTAACATCTCGACTGCCGAGACCCACCAACCGGTTCCCCCTCCCCACCGCGCAATGAATGAGACCACACATGGAATATCTTTCTTTTGTACTTTATTGAAGGTATCCACGTAACACCATTCAATGTTGATATAAAAGGGGGTTGCTTGTTATTTTGGCCACAGCTTTAACCACAGGCACAAATCCGCCTTAAACCTGAGGGAGGAGGCCCGATGCCTACGGCCGTCCGTGGCAGGTTGGCTCTCACCAAATCCCTCTTCCACCGGCTGTGACTTTGAAATTGAACCATAACCTTTTTCCGTAGGCACAAAACCGCCTTAAACCTGAGGGAGGAGGCCCGATGCCTACGGCCGTCCGTGGCAGGTAGGCTCTCCAAATCCCTCTTCCACCAGCTTTGACTTCCGAACTTGTAACAGAACCTTCTTAAGGGAGGGAGGGCGGGCGATGCTCACCCTGAGGGCAGATGTGGTAAGAGGAAGGAGGGACTCCGGCAGCTGTTTATATGCCCTGGAGGAGGTCCCAGCAGGGAAGGGGGGTCAGCGGGGGGCATTGCACAATGGGAAGGAGGGAGAGGTGACCATGGGGGACGTAGCGAGGGGCTCAGCAGTCAGGGGCAGCGGCATCGGCCGCAGTGCCCTGCAGACTGCCGAGACCCACCAACCGGTTCCCCCTCCCCACCGCGCAATGAATGAGACCACACATGGAATATCTTTCTTTTGTACTTTATTGAAGGTATCCACGTAACACCATTCAATGTTGATATAAAAGGGGGTTGCTTGTTATTTTGGCCACAGCTTTAACCACAGGCACAAATCCGCCTTAAACCTGAGGGAGGAGGCCCGATGCCTACGGCCGTCCGTGGCAGGTTGGCTCTCACCAAATCCCTCTTCCACCGGCCACGGAGTGGCGAAGGCCCAAGCCTGAGCTGCGACCCCCACACAGGGCCCTTATGGCCCGCTCAACCCCGTCCTTACTGTCCGACAGGAAATTGTCTAGGCCTATATCATTAAGGCTAAAACCATCCTCTAGCACCAAACGGCTGACCTCTGATTCCAGCATCTCGTGTCCCGGCACTATCCCTCTTCCTGACGCTATAAATTTGGCGATCTGCATATTAACTTGTTGCCTTGACCTTTCCACAGCTGCTATGTTCCTTGCCCCTGTACAACTCAATCTCGGTAATATACTGGACCGTACCCCCACTACGTTGCTAAAGAAGCTGCTGAACTTATCTAGGAAAGAAGCTGCTGAACTTATCTAGGAAAGAAGCTGCTGAACTTATCTAGGACCACTTGCATGACCGCAAGCAGATCCTGGATCCTCACATTTACCAGGTCATTTCCACCCGTGAATGACCGGCACTACTAGGCCAGTGGCTACTCTGGATATGCTCACTACCACGGGCAGGACCTGGGCCCAGGCCAGGCCCCGAACTCTTCTCCAGTGAAACTTGAGGTCACAAACTCCCAGCACGCTTCCACCCGGTCTCGACTCAGTCCGCCGTGCTGCCCAGAATATGTGTGAGTGACCTAGGATCCAGATGCTAGGTCTCGACAGATCTAAAAGAAAAACGGTTACTTCTCTTGTATGCAAAACATTTTCCATCATCGTGTCAGTAAACATCATTGTATTAATGTTTCTTTAGGTTTGAAGGTGCTTAGATAAATAAATATATGTATATCATTTCGGTTAACAATTTTTTTTTTTTTTTTTTGTGTAATATATAAACGTGCCAAACAGTGGACAACTGGTGGCAGGGAACTACAGGACTGCACGGATAGGTATGAAGCTGGCCCTTGCTGCCTCGGTTGTCGTGTCGATGCGGAAGGAGTGCATGCCATAATCTCCTGGTTGTAGGTCCAGGTAGGAAATAGACATTTTGAGCAATGCCGAAAGTTGTGTCGCCATGAGCGGGATCACTCTGCGTGCTCCAAGAAGAATTTGTTGGGAACCCAAGACTCTAAGTGTCGCTGCAAGGTAAGGATGGGACATAGGATACCTGAAAACGGGAAAATAGGGAACCAAACTCCTCTACCGAGCTGATCTGTTTTGGAGCGCCTTATGCGAACCCGTACTCCACCATTGCAAACTATAACATTGTCGCGTAACAGACCACCGGTGCGACCTAGGGACCTGCTAACTAATTCGCTGACCGTCAAGGCTCCGAAGAATGCTAGCGAGAAGGCGGCCGAGAACAAGAGGACCTCGCTGTCATTGGTGCAAACGTCACCTAGCTGGTTTATTATGCCGGAAAGGATGGCGAATGAATTGGCCTTCCTGTTCTCCGTGCACCAGCGCTTTCAGCCTTTAACGGCCTGTTTGAACAGAAAGGCCTTGGTGACATCGGTCCATCCACGAACCTGAAAGTGAGAGGCTATTCCTGCAATCCGCAACTACGCTACTGTGCCCGGCAAGCCACTGGTATGTAGATGCGTTATGTCTCGAGCAACGGAATTGCTAAGAAAAACCGCGGACACCTGGCTAGGCAGCGGTTGAACTATATTGAAATCATTCGTCCCCAGCCTTACCATACAAATGCCACGTTGATGGGATGCCTTAACCAGCGGAATCAACTGTCCACAGGGACCGTCCAGAGGGACTGTGGACACTTTTGGCCATTGTTGTCAGATTCTGGGTGCAATGCTCGAAACTTCTGAAAATCAAATGCAATAAGGCATCAGCGATAGTGTTATCAATCCCCGGTATGTGGCTGGCCTTGACCCAGATATTATGTTCAAGGCACTTAAGAACTAAGTATCGTAGCAAGCTGATCACCGGTGGTGAGGAAGATGCGAGGTGGTTAACGGCGTGGACGACACTTATGTAGTCAGTCCTGAAGCGGGTCCGATTGTTCGCCAACTTTTCTGCCCAAAGACTTGTAGCTACTATTATAGGGAACAGCTCGAGTAAAGTTTTTTTTTTTTTGTCCACCCAGACAGGTGCCATGTGTTGGGCCAGCGATTAGCGCACCAATTGGGACCAAGGTAAAGGCCGAATCCGGTGGACCCGGCAGCATCCGAAAATAGATATATCAGCGCTGGAAACTTCCTGTTCCTGGAAACATGAACGCCCATTGTAAGTAGCTATGAGGGACCTCCATACACTGAGCTCCTCACGTAGAGCGCTGGTGATGGAAATCCTTTGATGGGAGGCAGTTATGCTCCTAGTGGCCAGGCAGAGCCTCAGGGAAAAGCCCCTTCCCATGGGCATGACTCTAAAAGCGAAGGCGAGCAGGCCTAATAGAGATTGCATTTGCGCCAGGGTTACCTTACGAACCGCGCAGAACCCGTCAATGAGCGATGTGGTTTTTTCAACCTTTTCGAGTGGTAGCCGAAACATCATGATAATTGAGTCTATTTCGATTCTCAAATGAAAAGGCAGGTCACATGGCCAACTGTTTTTTTTTTTTTTTGGCCAACAGCGGAAACCAAACTTGTCCGCTATGACCTGGACAGATTTTAACGCGGTTGAGCATGCTTTAGAGTTGGTGTGGGAAAACGAACAAGAAATCATCCAAATAATGGGTGACCAATTTATTCTTTGCTACGTCCTTAACCACCCATTCCAGGAAAGAGCTGAAGAGCTCGAAGTGTGAGCAGGATATGGAGCAACCCATGGTAATTCACATGTGGTAACAGAATTTTTTGTTGAAATACCACCCTAGCAGGTGGGACAATCGGGGTGCACTAGTAGCGGGCGAAAGGCAGATGCTATGTCCGATTTTGCCATTAGTGCTCCTTACCCTGCTTTTCGCACCAGTGCGACCGCTTTGTCAAAAATGCGTAGGAAACTGCTGAGTCCTCTGTGGGGATGCCGTCATTGACTGACCGCCCAGCCGGGAAGGACAAGTAGTGTATGAGGCGAAATTCACCCTTTTCTTTTTTAGGCACTATCCCTAGGGGTGAAACGCGAGGGTTTAAGAATGGTAAATCTATAAATGGGCCTGCTAGTCGGCCTAATGCCACTTCCTTCAGTAGTTTGTTCGCCAGGACCTGTGGGAGGTCCCGGGCCGATTTGAGGTTGGGGGCGAAGGTTAGTTCTGAGGAGAACATAAAGGGGGATAAAGAAACCGTGGTTGAAACCGTCCCTAATAGCGTTGGCCGCAGCCTTATTGGGGTAACGTTCTAGCAATGGCTCCACCACGTGCACGTTCACTGGAGTCTTTGGGACTTGGTGGTGCATTTTTAGTGTGACGCCTGTCTAGTTGCTTATCGCATTTGGAGGAGGTGTGATTGCCTCCGCACGATGAGCATTCGTGCTTGTATTTGCGGAGTCCTTGAAACCTGCGATGGCCTTCATTGAAAAGCCAACAGCGACCTGGTCTACGGACATTTGCAGCTCCAGGTGTAGCGTGGTGAGAGGAAAAGTTTGGTGGGCCTGGAAACGACTGGTGGGACTTTTGCGCCATCATAAGCCACGAATCGGTGGCCTTAACTTCCCAACGGTTGGAATGCCAAGCATCTTCTAAATTCTTCGTCGTACTTCCACCACGCAGAACCCCAATGGGTTTTATAGGAGTTGAAAATGGTATTGCAGTATTTTGCGAATTGACTCTTTTCTTTGTTGACTGTTTTTTGGTCCACTGATATTAGGGAACAGATATCGACGTATTCGTTTGCGCGAATTTTTTATTTATTTATTTATTTTAACTGTATCTGGTGTTAGGTGAGTTCCCAGCTGTGATACACAGCAGTAGAACACGTCCCTGTGTAAGTCGGGCGCTGCTGCGTTACATCCTGATGTTGTATAAACGCGGGGTTAACCAGAACTACTCCTGATGGTGTTAACAAGATCGCCCAATAAAAGTGGCGTACGTTTTGCGCCATTTTCCGAAACCCGTAGCGTTCTCATTTTGGGATCTATGGCGCAATGACTGCTTATTTTGCGTCTCGAGTTTACATTTTTTAATGGTACCATTTTGCGCAGATGCTACTTTTGATCGCCTGTTATTGGATGTTACGCAAAACACGCGGTGACCAAAAGCGTAATTTTGGGTGTTTGTGTTTTTTTTTTTTTTTTTTTTTGCTGCTACGAAATTTAACAATCAGATTAGGGACTCTAGATTGTGAGTTCCAATGGGGACAGCGTCGCCAATGCATACAAAGCGCCGTGGACAGCGCTACCCAAGTGAATAAAATTATTAGCATTATAGCATTATTATTCTTTAATTGACTTTATATTTTGATAGATCAAGCTTTTCTGAACTTGGCGATACCAAATATGTGTATATATGTATACATATTTATTTATTTATTTATTTTTTTTTTTTTTAATTTTATTTTTTTTTTTTTTTTTTTATTTTATTTTATTTATTTATTTATTTTTTTTTTTTTAAACTTGTCCCTTTAGGGGGATGTATGGATCAACAATTCGATCGCTCTGCACTATCTTCAGATCTCAGCTACACAGCTGAGACCTGCAGATACACTGCTTTACCCTCAATGCTGGAAGTATGCCGGCACTGAGAGCAAGTGACTCAAGGTAGCTACAGGCGTCATCACATGACCCTGTGCTACCATGGCAACCAACGAAAGTCATGTGATCACGCACGTGACTTTCGGTGGGGGCGGTGGTAAGTGATAGAATGCCCGCGCATATACATCTCGCTGCCAGACTTTGGCAGCGAGATGTAAGGGGTTACAAGTTGCAGGTGGAAGCGATTCCACCCGTAACTTGTAGTCACACATGTCAGCTGTTAAAAACAGCTGATATGTGCGCCGAACACCGCATTCTGTTGCTTTTCAGGATTCTGACGTCACTTCCGGTCCGGGACCCGAAACCGGAAGTGACGAATTATCATGTGATCGCCGCATCACAGGAAGTGACGCGGCGAACATGGATAGCAGGATGTGACGCGACCTCCGTATGCCACAGGGAGTCACACGGGGCCGCGTCATCCCGGCGGGGGGAGGTGCGCGAGGTGGCCATGGCGACCGGCGTGATGTGGGGGGGGATCAGGGGCTAGGGCCGGGAGCAGGAGGTGAAAGCGGACCGGACCTTCTGGACCGGGCCGCCCTGCGCCTGGAATCTGTGGTGGGGCTTAGACGCTGCGGTGGACGGGAGGGTCTGGAAGACCTGCGCCCACCGCTGCTGGGAACCGGCAGGAGGGAGCTGGTGCCCACAAGGGAGGCAAGCCATTCGGCTCCCTCCCGTCCGCTCCTTTCTCTTACCGCTGCTTCCAGGGGGTCCATCGGCGATGCTCACCCTGAGGGCAGATGTGGTAAGAGGAAGGAGGGACTCCGGCAGCTGTTTATATGCCCTGGAGGAGGTCCCAGCAGGGAAGGGGGGTCAGCGGGGGGCATTGCACAATGGGAAGGAGGGAGAGGTGACCATGGGGGACGTAGCGAGGGGCTCAGCAGTCAGGGGCAGCGGCATCGGCCGCAGTGCCCTGCAATTTCATAGGTTCCGTCACGCTGTGCCTATAGGCATAGGTTCACTATTGATGGAGGCTGCACCACAAGGCTTGACTTGGAAGTTATAAGCAACATAGAGAGGGAGTTCTTATCATTTTCTGTATTAGGCTCATGAGGTTGAACGTGACTAAATCCTAGTAACCAACTACAATCTCTCCTGGATCAGGTAGATCCTGGTCCATATTATATCACCCATCTCATAAATAGTACAAAATCATCAAAACCAAATCTATATGTATAATATAAATAATATAAATAATAATAATAATAATAATAATAATCCAACAAATAAAGGATGAGAAGATGAAGAGATCTATGGAAATATATCCAGACAATGTAACAGACAGATGAGAATCCTGAGGACTCACAGAGGACCGGATCTCCTACAAGAGAACATTGTCCTTATAAATCACTCTCCAAGGAGTCCATGGAGGACATAAGATCTGCAGCTTCACTGAGCCCTGTCTGTGAGGCCCATTGTCTGATTCTTTTATCCAACCCAGAACCATTCACACCAAAGAGCAATGTTTCCCAGTGGATTTCTTAAAAAAAGATGTTATTGTCCACTAAGTACTTTTTAAAAGGCAAGTAACAAAGGAGAACACAGAGAGAACATTGTAAGAATAAATATAATACTGCTATATCATGTCAAGGGATATAGAATCAAATAGAAAAAGATACACTATAACGATAGGGTATTATAGTAGTTATATTCTTGTATATAGGGGGCAGTATTATTGTAGTTATATTCTTGCACATAGGGGACAGTATTATAGTAGTTATATTCTTGTACAGAGGAGCAGTATTATAGTAGTTATATTCTTGTACATAGGGGCAGTATTATAGTAGTTATATTCTTGTACATAGGGGCAGTATTATAGTAGGTATATTCTTGTACATAGGGGGCAGTATTATAGTAGTTATATTCTTGTACATAGGGGGCAGTATTATAGTAGATATATTCTTGTACATAGGGGGCAGTATTATAGTAGTTATATTTTTGTACATAGGGGCAGTATTATAGTAGTTATATTCTTGTATATAGGGGGCAGTATTATTGTAGTTATATTCTTGCACATAGGGGACAGTATTATAGTAGTTATTCTTGTACATAGGAGCAGTATTATAGTAGTTATATTCTTGTACATAGGGGGCAGTATTATTGTAGTTATATTCTTGTACATAGGGGCAGTATTATAGTAGTTATATTCTTATACATAGGGGCAGTATTATAGTAGTTATATTCTTGTACATAGGGGGCAGTATTATAGTAGTTATATTCTTGCACATAGGGGACAATATTATAGTAGTTATATTCTTGTATATAGGGGCAGTATTATAGTAGGTATATTCTTGTACATAGGGAGCAGTATTATAGTAGTTATATTCTTGTATATAGGGGCAGTATTATAGTAGTTATATTCTTGTACATAGGGGCAGTATTATAGTAGTTATATTCTTATACATAGGGGCAGTATTATAGTAGTTATATTCTTGTACATAGGAGCTGTATGTATTATAGTAGTTATATTCTTGTACATAGGGGGCAGTATTATTGTAGTTATATTCTTGTACATAGGGGCAGTATTATAGTAGTTATATTCTTATACATAGGGGCAGTATTATAGTAGTTATATTCTTGTACATAGGGGGCAGTATTATAGTAGTTATATTCTTGCACATAGGGGACAGTATTATAGTAGTTATATTCTTGTATATAGGGGCAGTATTATAGTAGGTATATTCTTGTACATAGGGAGCAGTATTATAGTAGTTATATTCTTGTATATAGGGGCAGTATTATAGTAGTTATATTCTTGTACATAGGGGCAGCATTATAGTAGTTATATTCTTATACATAGGGGCAGTATTATAGTAGTTATATTCTTGTACATAGGGGGCAGTATTATAGTAGTTATATTCTTGCACATAGGGGACAGTATTATAGTAGTTATATTCTTGTACATAGGGGCAGTATTATAGTAGTTATATTCTTGTACATAGGGGGCAGTATTATTGTAGTTATATTCTTGTACATAGGGGCAGTATTATAGTAGTTATATTCTTGTACATAGGAGCAGTATTATAGTAGTTATATTCTTGTATATAGGGGCAGTATTATAGTAGTTATATTCTTGTACATAGGGGGCAGTATTATTGTAGTTATATTCTTGTACATAGGGGCAGTATTATAGTAGTTATATTCTTGTACATAGAAGCAGTATTATTGTAGTTATATTCTTGTACATAGGAGCAGTATTATAGTAGTCCAGTAATGGGATAAATGTCCCGGGGATCGGTCACAATTCTCCAGCAGTCATTTTCCAGGGAAATCGGGGTTTCTCAACGATTCTCTGGGGTGCTTGTTACCTGTAGCCGCAGCTTCTTCCCCAGAGGAGAAATCTTCCTGCTTGTCTCTTGTCCTTTCCAGGCAGACTAAATAATTCCCCAGGTAAACAGTGGTTGGGCACATTCCAGGCCCCCTCCCCCACAACTAGGGACAGAAACACTACAGGAGGTTATTAACCTGCAGATAAGACAAATAATACATAGAATGGACAGAACAACACTCCTAAAATAGGAACATACACAACATGACACATAACCCACAATATCACACCATCACACCTGGCTCACAAGGTGCTTCTTTGGGCTGGGTGATCAGATATTTGGAACATTCAATGCGGAATCATTATGAATTTCTTTTGATAACCAGGGTGGGTAAAGTAGATAGCTGGGGGCTGCAACCCTTAGCTTTCTGCTGCATCTTGATGAGTCATCAAAAATAGAGGGGATCCCCTCCATTTTTTTAAAGTTATTTAAATAAATCTTTTTTAAAAAAAATGGTTTGGGGTCCCCATTTCTTTTTGATAACCAACCAAGGTACAGTAGACAGCTGGGGCTGCAATTCTCAGCTGTCTGCTGTGCCTTTGCTGGTTTTTCAAAAGTAAAGGGGACCCCACTCCATTTTTTGAACTTGTTTATATAAAAAAATTTAGGAAATGGCGTGGGGTCCCCCCTATTTTTGATAACCGGTGAAGATACAGTAGACAGCTGGGGGCTGTAAACTTAAGGTGTCTTCTGTACTTTTGCTGGTTATAAAAAAAAAAATAGAGCGGATCCCCCTCAGTTTTTTCTTTAATTAAATAAATTAGTTTAAAAAATGGCATGGGGTCACCTCTATTTTTGATAACCAGCCAAGGTACAGCAGAAAGCTGAGGGTTGCAGCCCCCAGCTATCTGATTTACCTGCACTGGTTATCAAAAATAGGGCAGATCCACCCTCTTTTTTTATCCGAGCCGCTCGGATCCGGGCTCGTTGGTGGGTGGCTCGAGTGCCTCCGGACCCGGGGTCACTTCGCTCTGAAAGGATGCTGGCGCTACGTAGGGGTTAGGTTTACGGCCGGGGCCGTGGTTTGTAGTTAAGTTCGTGATGCCACCCATGGGCTGTGGTGAATGTGGACACCACCGCTGGTGTTTACTAGGCCCCCGGGGGAGATGTTGTGCAGCAAAGGTGTTAACCCCTCCGTGGGCAGGGGTGATGGCCCTGGTACCCGATTGGGATGGTATGTCGGTGCTTGGCGGTGCGTGGCCCGAGGGCACAGTTGTACTCACTATGATTGATGCACAAGAGTCTCTGGTAAACCAAGATGATGGTGGTCGGTGCCCGCAGCCGGCTGCGTCTGGTCCCCCACCCGGTTCGGTGATCTTTGCTTTTCTCCTGCACCGTGTAGTATGTATGTAGACTGCCTGCGCTTCAGCAACGGGAGTCCGCTCCCCGGTGGTATGTGTGTCGGGAAAGCCCGTTTTCCCGCAGACGCTGGCCCGTGGGATCTCTCTGCCTGTGCGGTGGCTTTCTATCCCCCTTGGTGGGCTGTTGTCTTCAGTCGGGACTTGGGTGGGAATGGACCTATAGTCAATAGACCTCAATCAGTGAATTAACTCAGTCCAGTGGCTTCTGGACCTTGTTTCAGGGTCTGAGTACCCCCTGTGTGCTCCGGTTTCCAGTCGGTTCCCCGGGTCGGTACCGGCGGGCCACTACCCTGTCCCGGTCCACCACGGTTCCATCTGGCCGTCTTCCCGGCTCCTACAGGCTAAGGCCACCGTATGCTTCCTAGCCGAGGCACCAGGGCTGCGACCCTGGGACCTGTTAGTTCTCGCTGCAGACCTGTCACCACAGGCCTGCTGCACTCTTCAACTGAACTGCACTTGACTTAGAACAGAACTTGACTGACTTGCACTTCCTGCCTCAGGCTCTCTGAACTCCTCGGTGGGCGTGCCAACTGCCTGGCTGCGCCCCCCTGGTGTGTCCATTAGGCACTGAGGGAGGTGACTAGGGTTTATGTGGTTTGGCGGGTGTTACCTGTGTGGGACTGGTGTTGTGCGGGGTGCTATCTGTGACTACCTGGCTAGTCCAGGGCGTCACACTCCCCCTTGGTTAACTACAGACCGTCCGCGAGCTGTCCGACCACCACTTTATTTTGAAAACTGCAAAAGATAAAACGGGAAAACATATACAAATATATTAACTTTTTACGTTTTAAGCAGACTTTATGGATCATCCCTTACGGGAGGCATTTTACTTTAACGTTGCAAATGGGTAAAAACATTTTTATTTAACAGGAACGGGATCGGGTCCTTTCAGTTGCCCACCCACTAGTTGCCCGCTAGTCCAGGGCGTCACATTTGCAGTACAATTGCCCCTGTTGCTTCCTTTTGTAGATCCCTAGCCCTTCCTATGATCATTTTTCAGCACAGAAGTTTGGGTCTCCATTGACTTATATAACCGAAACAGCCAAACTGGCGAACCCAAATATGCACGGTTCTGCTCATCACTACCTAGGTCTAGTTTAAAGGAAAGAGGAATGTAATGATGACCTCACATGTGGTGATTATGGGTGACATTGGGTGCTGTCCAGCATACACTGTAGTGTGAAACCCCTGACAATGCTGGACAAGGTGAAACATGTCAGAGAGGCCATGAATGAACTGTAGCCATTCACAGTGGACTTATTGCACTTGTGACTGTGGATACACCGATTCACCCACGTAATAGCAACGCTGGGAACAGAGCGGCCTCTGTACGGTACATCACACACCGACACCGCATCTATATAATACCGTCATTACGCTGACACCAGAGCGGAGATTTCCCACTAGTTTCTATTGAAGTTAATGACAGCGCTTATTTTCTGGGCTGCACTTTCACATTTCTGCAGAGATCTCGGCCGAACAGGAAACACCAAGAAAAAGGCAAAATTACAACGTTAAAATATCAAATTATATTCTGGAGGATTTTCAAAGAGCTGGGACCACACACGGCAGAGGCTGCAGGATATATGGTGTAAATCTGCTTTTTGTAGCATTTCTTACATAAATAAAGCCACGCATTAGTGTCCTGTGGAGAGATCTGGACTGGATCACTGCTGGGTGGATCTCCGGACACTATGTATCGGGTGCACGCACTGACAATCGCAGATTCACTGATACATTGCAATTAATCAGAATTCACAGAGGATCTCATACTTGTAAAACATTAACTACAAAAATAATCCAATTCTCTCGTTCACAATTTGTTTTTTTGGAAGGAAATGCTCCATAGCAGTGTTACGGAGAAAGTATTTTTCCTAGTCTCTGTTCAGATGACAATATGTATCTACTACACATGTAATATATGGCTCTAAAAAGTCCCAAGAAAAGCCGAGCTTCGCTGAAACAAGTCAGTTTTTCAAGGGGTTTCTGGATGTTTTTTTCTGATTGCGCAGATTTTAATTGTCCACAATAAACACAAAGTTTTATCTAATATTTTTTTTCCATCACATTGTCTCTTTGTCTCATTGCTGGACGTCTCATTTGTTGCTTCACACCAAATATATCCATCGAAATCCATATAGTATCTGTTGAGCTCATCTTTAGAACTGTGCATAGGTTTTAGGCATCTACAAGAATAGAACTACTATAATACTGCTCCTATATACAGGAATATAACTACTATAATACTGCCCCTATGTACAGGAATATAACTACTATAATACTGCCCCTATGTACAAGAATATAACTACTATAATACTGCCCCTATGTACAAGAATATAACTACTATAATACTGCCCCCTATGTACAGGAATATAACTACTATAATACTGCCCCTATGTACAAGAATATATCTACTATAATACTGCTCCTATGTACAAGAATATAACTACTATAATACTGCCCCTATGTACAAGAATATAACTACTATAATACTGCTCCTATGTACAAGAATATAACTACTATAATACTGCTCCTATGTACAAGAATAGAACTACTATAATACTGCCCCTATATACAAGCATATAACTACTATAATACTGCCCCTATGTACAAGAATATAACTACTAAAATACTGCTCCTATGTACAAGAATAGAACTACTATAATACTGCCCCCTATATACAAGAATATAACTACTATAATACTGCCTCCTATGTACAAGAATATAACTACTATAATACTGCCCCCTATATACAAGAATATAACTACTATAATACTGCCCCCTATGTACAATAATATAACTACTATAATACTGCCCCCTATATACAAGAATATAACTACTATAATACTGCCCCCTATGTACAAGAATATAACTACTATAATACTGCCGCTATGTACAAGAACATAATCATTATAATACCGCCCCCAAGTGTACAAGAATATAACTACTATAATACTGCCCCTATATACAAGAATATAACTACTAAAATACTGCTCCTATGTACAAGAATAGAACTACTATAATACTGCCCCCTATATACAAGAATATAACTACTATAATACTGCCTCCTATGTACAAGAATATAACTACTATAATACTGCCCCCTATATACAAGAATATAACTACTATAATACTGCCTCCTATGTACAAAAATATAACTACTATAATACTGCCCCTATATACAAGAATATAACTACTATATAACTGCTCCTATGTACAAGAATATAACTACTATAATACTGCCCCTATGTACAGGAATATAACTACTATAATAACTGCCCCTATGTACAAGAATATAACTACTATAATACTGCCCCTATATACAGGAATATAACTAGTATAATACTGCTCCTATGTACAAGAATGTATTTACTATAATACTGCCCCCTATATACAAGAATATAACTACTATAATACTGTTCCTATGTACAAGAATATAACTACTATAATACTGCCCCTATGTACAAGAATATAACTACTATAATACTGCCCCTATGTACAAGAATATAACTACTATAATACTGCCCCTATGTACAAGAATATAACTACTATAATACTGCCCCTATGTACAAGAATATAACTACTATAATACTGCCCCTATGTACAAGAATATAACTACTATAATACTGCCCCTATGTACAAGAATATAACTACTATAATACTGCCCCTATGTACAAGAATATAACTGCTATAATACTGCTCCTATGTACAAGAATATAACTACTATAATACTGCCCCATGTACAAGAATATAACTGCTATAATACTGCTCCTATGTACAAGAATATAACTACTATAATACTACCCCCTATATACAAGAATATAACTGCTGTAGTGTTGATATAAATAGTGTGGCTTATAGTACTGTATAGATTGCATTGCTGTTTTCCTCTTGCCCTTGTTCCTATATCTGACCCCTTTGGGATTTGTCTTTTTTCCTCTGCAGGAATTTGGGTCGGTCACAGTGAAACAACAATGAACCTGTAGAGAATCATTGACTTCTCGGCCTTTTGTCTTCCATTGTTGGGTGTAATTTGTGGAGAAGGTCCCTGTGGCTGACTACAGAAGGTTTATGAGTTTGCAGCTGTCTAAACAGAATGAATAGTCAAAAACAAGGAAAAAGGATCAAAAAGGCAGAAATACTGGTAAAAAGTACAATACGAGAGGCATCAGGTAGATCAGCAGAACCAAGCTGCCAGCCGGTCACAGCCACAGGTCTGAAAGAATCATGACCACAATACATCATCATCTGTGGCCTACCAAAAACCGCAGGTAAACCAACTGCTGACAATCTGAGCTCTGCTACACCGAGATCAGCGTGTCATATACCGTGTGTATGTGACATCACAAATAATGTAAAAGCAGTGTCCAGTGATGTAGCAGAGCTAGGTTTGTGCTTCAGTCCAGTTACATCTGGGCACATTGTGATTTTCCAATATTGTTGGTTTCACATAATGCATAGTGCACCCCCATAGTCCTCAATACAGTATAATGAACAGCCCATAGTCCTCCATATAGTATAATATACCCCTATAGTCCTCCATATATTATAATGCACCCCCATAGTCCTCCATATAGTAAAATGCACCCCAATTACCTCCCATAGTCCTCCATATAGTATTGTACACCCCCATAGTCCTTCATATTCTATAATGCACCCCATAGTCCTCCATATAGTATAATGAACCCCATAGTCCTCCATATATTATAATGCACCCCATAGTCCTCTATATATTATAATGCACCCCAATAGTCCTCCATGTAATATAATGCTCCCCCATTGTCCTCCATATAGTATAATGCACCCCCTATGGTCCTTCATATACTGTAGAATAATATGCCTCCATAGACCTCCATTTAGTACAATGGACCTTATAGTCCTTCATATAGTAAAATGCACCTTAGTCTTCCATATAGTATATAATGCACCCCACATAGTCCTCCATATAGTATAATACACCCCACATAGTCCTCCATATAGTATAATGCACCCCCTATGGTCCTCCATATACTGTAGAATAATATGCCTCCATAGACCTCCATTTAGTACAATGGACCTTATGGTCCTCCATATAGTAAAATGCACCTTATAGTCTTCCATATAGTATATAATGCACCCCACATAGTCCTCCATATAGTATAATACACCCCACATAGTCCTCCATATAGTATAATGCACCCCCTATGGTCCTCCATATACTGTAGAATAATATGCCTCCATAGACCTCCATTTAGTACAATGGACCTTATGGTCCTCCATATAGTAAAATGCACCTTATAGTCTTCTATATAGTATATAATGCACCCCACATAGTCCTCCATATAGTATAATGCACCCCCATAGTCCTCCATATAGTATAATGCACCCCCATAGTCCTCCATATAGTATAATGCACCCCCATAGTCCTCCATATAGTATAATGCACTACATAGTCCTCCATATAGTATAATGCACCCCCATAGTCCAGCATATAGTATAATGCACCCCCATAGTCCTCCATATAGTATAATGCACCCCCATAGTCCTCCATATAGTATAATGCACTACATAGTCTGCCATATAGTATAATTCCCCCCCATAATCCTCCATATATTATATTGAACTCCATAGCGCACCCCATAGTCCTTTATCCACCAGTTTCCTCACTGAAAAAATAAAAAATGCTCACCTCTCCTCTATTTCCTGCTGCTCCGGTCTCTGTGCGGTCGTTTTGCTGCTCTGCATATCTCGGTGCAGCGGGCTCGCAGTAGTGACGTCATCGCACCCGCTGCACTGAGATGTCAGAGCGCAGACGCTGCAGGAGAATGATGGAGGAGGGAGCGGAGCACTATCTCTTTCACCATTGCTACCGATATAGTTCAAAGTGTGAAGTCGAGCGGGGGGTGTGCTGTGCCGACGCTGGCACCGGGCCCCCCGACTCACAGACCCCATACCAGTCTGCTGCCATTGGCGATACACCACAGACAGGAGCGCTATCCGAGTGTCCCTGTGTACGGGGGTGCGGGGAGAGATCGCTCTAATGGGTATAGTCAGCTTAATGTCATCAGAGTCTTAAAGGAACAGCGCTGGAGACTGTATACTGAGATCAGAGCAGAGCGCCTGACTCCAACCTCCAATAATATTCCTTCATTGAAAATACTACGTGGAATATTATTACATTGCTGGAAATAATGTAGTGTGAACTCTGCCCTATACTATAGCTGTGTAATACTTTCACTGTGTAACAGTCCTATACAGTAGCTGAAAAATACCAGTGCACCGTGGGGTCACTGAAAAGTACCAATATCAAATCATTGAATAACTCAATAGTGCCGCCATATAGTGATGTAATAATGACTGACTAGTAATAATACATAGTGAATAAATATTACCACCATATCGTCACCAAATTATACCAGCATACAATAAATAATATTATACTGTGCCTGAGAAGTAAAACCATACAGTGAATAAATAATACCACCATTCAAAAACTAAATAGTACCGCCACATAGTGAGCAAATATCACCACTGTGAAGTTGATGAATAATACCACCATACAATAAATAAATAATACACTTATATCATGACCAAGTAATACTAACATATAGTGAATAAATAATTTCCACTATTTAACAACTTAAAAGGACCGCCATATTGTGATTAAATAGCACCACTATGAAGTTAATGAATAATACCACCATACAATAAATAAATAATGACCAAGTAGTACTAACATATAGTGAATATATAATACCACCATTCAAAAACTAAATAGTACCGCCATATAGTGAGTAAATAGCACTAATATGAAGTTAATTAATAATACCACCGTAGAATAAATAAATAATACAGTTATACCATAACCAAGTAGTTCTAACATATAGTGAATATATAATTCCACCATTCAAAAACTAAATAGTACCGCCACACATTGAGTAAATAGCACCCCTATGAAGTTATTGGATAGTACCACCATATAATAATTAAATAATACAGTTATACCATAACAAAGTAGTTCTTACATATAGTGAATATATAATACCACCATTCAAAAACTAATAGTACCACTATATTGTGAGTAAATAGTACCACTATGAAGTTAATGAATAAAACCACCACTGATAAATAAATAATGCAGTTATACCACATCTATATAGTACTAACATATATAGTGAATAAATAATACCACCATATAGACATCAAATTTCCTCTACACAATGTCTAAAAAGCTCCACTATAGAGGTATTAAATAATACCACCATACAGTCATTGAATAATACCACCATTCAGTTAATAGATAATCGCTCTATGCAGTGACTGAATAATATCACAATATGGTGAATAAATAATACCACCATACAGTCATTGAATAATACCACCATTCAGTTAATAGATAATCGCTCTATGCAATGACTGAATAATATCACAATATGGTGAATAAATAATACCACCATATTGGGACTGCATAATAAATAATCCTGCTGTGTAATGAGAGACAATATCATGATACAGTGAAGATACTTTATACTTGTACCATATTACTATAGCCATACAACTTCACAAATAATACAGCCATACAGTGACTATATAATACCGCCATAATAATATGTCTACGTAATGATTAATTTTACCCTACAATGACTGTAATCAGAGGCTGATGGGTAATACGAGTGTCAGTCTGGTTGTGTCTATAGGCCTCTGCTTCCCTCCTGACTTCGCAGCGGTTCCTGGTTTTTGGAGAGGACGCGGCATCAGTAATTACCTGTGATACTGAGTGTTATTATTAGGGATCTGACAGCCCTGAAATGTACAATGATGGATGGTGATGGCGGTGATTATAGAATCAGTTAGATTGTGCTCATTACTTCCCCAGAATTGCCTTCTATTCTTACACTGAATCACCGTTACGGTATACCATTATTTCCAGCGGTTGTTGCGGTATTATTTATGGTGCTACTTATCGGAGAGGTTGTAAGTTCAGGCCTCCTTATGGCACGGTGTTTCCACATATTCCGCAATGCTACGTTGCTCAACTCACTCTCCAAGTAAGCAACTACTCCGCAGACGCAACCTGGGAGCCCCAGTCCCTTGGCTATTTGCGCCAATATTTGCCTCGTCCTTTCGGTCGTCTTCCTCCCTCCCCTAAATTCTATCCCAGCTTCCCCTCACTTTACTCTTGGACTCCATTAAGACTTGTAGACATGTTCAGCTCACTCCACAAGTAAGTAACCACTCCGCAGACGCAACCTGGGAGCCCCAATCCCTGTAAAGAGACCATGGACCCTTTATCCCTGCACCAAGTCTGACTGTGGAAGCACATTTTAAGCTGACGATAGCTTCTACTTGGTGCAATTTGGAGATGAGAAACAAATTTGTGCCAAGATTTTAAAAATGTGTTGAATCTGCTGAATTTGAACAATTTGCAATTTGCTTCACACAAATTGGCAAAAATGACCTCTGCAGTTTTACACATTGCAGAAAGTAGAGTAAGGGCGGCTTTGCACGTTGCGACATCGCGAGCCGATGCTTCGATGACACATGCGATAGTCCCCGCCCCCGTCGCAGGTACGATATCTTGTGATAGCTGGCGTAGCGAACATTATCGCTACGGCAGCTTCACATGCACTCACCTGCCCTGCGACCGTCGCTCTGGCCGGCGACCCGCCTCCTTATTAAGGGGGCGAGTCGTGCGGCGTCATAGTGACGTCACACGGCAGGCGGCCAATAGCGGCGGAGGGGCGGAGATGTAAACATCCCGCCCACCTCCTTCCTTCCGCATATCCTACGGGAGCCGCGGTGACGCCGGTAGGAGATGTTCCTCGCTCTTGCGGCTTCACACACAGCGATGTGAGCTGCCGCAGGAACGAGGAACTACATCGTACATGTCACGGCACCGGCATTATGAAAATGTCGGAGCCTGCACCGATGATACCATAACGACGCTTTTGCGCTCATTCATTGTATCATCTAGGATTTACACACAACGATGTTGAAAGTGACGCCGGATGTGCGTCACTTTCGATTTGACCCCACCGACATCGCACGTGCGATGTTGCATTGTGCAAAGCTGCCCTAAGATCACATGACCTCAGACCCTGCCAGGAGGGGTTCCCTATGATGCTGTGCAGTTATCACATCTTACAGTATAGTGCAGGCGATCAGGAGGGACTTTCAGACCCTGTATAAAAGCCGAGGCAGGGAATGCAGCAGGTGTTTTATAGTTAATCTGAATAGTGAGAGGATGTCAGAGCTCACAGCTCAGTCATAGAGAAAAGGCTAGAAATACATAAAACACTGATAAATACTGTGTGACAGCATATTAGTGAAGATTAGATTGTGAGCAAATTAGGAGGCACTTTCAGACCCTGTATAAAAGCCAATGCAGGGAATGCAGCAGCTATTTTGTAGTTGATCTGGATAGTGAGAGGACATCAGAGCTCACAGCTCAGTCATAGAGAAAGGGATAGAAAGACCTAAAGCATTCAGAAAACTGTAAAGATAATGTGTGACAGTGCATTAGTGAAGATTAGATTGTGAGGAAATCAGGAGGGACTTTCAGAGCCTGTATAAAAGCTGAGGCAGGGAATGCAGCAGCTATTTTGTAGTTGATCTGGATAGTGAGAGGACATCAGAGCTCAGAGCTCAGTCATAGAGAAAAGGATAAAAAGACATAAAACATTTATAAAACTGTACAGATAGTGTGTGACAGCATATTAGTGAAGATTAGATTGTGAGGAGATCAGCAGGGACTATAAGAGCCTGTATAAAAGCCGAGGCAGGGAATGCAGCAGCTCTTTTGTAGTTAATCTGAATAGTGAGTGGACATCAGAGCTCACAGCTCAGTCATAGAGAAAAGGACAGAAAGACATAAAACATTGATAAAACTGTACAGATAGTGTGTGACAGCATAATTGTGAAGATTAGTGTCACAAACCACCGGGGGGGTCACTCAGAAATCCCCCGCGCTGGCTACCAGTACGTCACAATCGGGGGGTAACAAGTGGGGGTCACCCCTCCTTTATACCTCCCGACCGACAGACAGAGCACGCGACGCGCTCTCTAGCGCCCCTCTTATAGTCAGGCCAATTATGGAATTGCCCGACGATAAGCAAGGAGGCCGCTATACTACTTATGCCGATTATTGAAGGGTCCCCGGTGAGAGTAGGGTATATATTCCCCCGACCTCCGCGGGCGGAATATATAAAACCTCCCCGAATCTCACTGGCCTCCCCACAATAATCCTTGGCACAACTCGCTGCCACCAACCGCTTCACGGTAACTATTAGCCGAACACACAGACGTGGGATTCAAGATCGAGATAACAGAACAGCCCAAGATTAATTATATAATTTAATCAGCCTAAAGCCACACTAGAAACTACAATATATACAATAGGGAATCTACAGAATATACATAGGTCAGAGTACAGTTACAAGCAAAGCATGGGTTACAAACAGGCATACACAGTTCCAGCAGTTACCTTGTGCGTCTGGCCACAGGGGGGCGCTGTAGACCAGGTTTCTAGGATCCTTCCCACAGATGTTTCCTACACGTGACCCCCGGCGAAAGAACGCTGGAAAATGGCCGAAGTAGGGTTATCAACCTGGGCAAATCCAGGTCCCCTCCTACCTTCGTGACCTCAGAGGGAGCACTGCTCCACCCCTGGCTTGAGTTATGGACAATATCCCAACATGGAATATGGGCCATAACTTTGCCTGGGAGCGTCGTAGGCGGACGCCAACGCTCTCATTGTGACAGCTATGAATTTAGCTACAGAACGAGAGGACTCATGACTTGCCTACTAGTTCCCCATTGGCTGATATCACGCCTGGGGTATTTCCCCAGGTCCTGCTCCCATAAAAAGGGTGTGCCAGCATCGTCCGCATGCGGAGACACCATTTTTATGGTTGCCATATTTATCGGAAATATGGCTTGCGAGATATGAACCATTTTTTACTGGAGTCGTTCTGTCTGGATACTTCCATAGCCTTGCTAATTAGATAGCAGCCCCTACCACAGGGTCACGGCAGGGAGTCATCCTGTGTCCAGTGTTCCCCAATCATCCAATTTCCATATCACAGGAGATGGCCCTGGGATGTGTGGCTAGGAGGTGACGCCTTCACAGATGCTGGACATCTGAGAACAAGAAGGGAGGGGGCACGGCCATGGAGTGATGAGAGCGATTATGACTGGAAGTCACAATTCCTCTTCATATCCCAGGATTTGCCTCACACCTCCCCCCTTTTGAGGGCGCTAGGGGGCAGCACACTCCGGTGTTCCCCCGTGCGCCCGTCCGCGACCTCTCCTTGTCGGGACAGCCCGTCTGCGTTACCGTGGTCACGGCCCCTTTTGTGGCGAATGGTGAAGTTGTATTGCTGGAGCACAAGGCTCCATCGCAACAATCGCCCATTCGTCCCAGAGACGGTGTGCAACCAGCTGAGGGGATTGTGGTCCGTCTCCACGATGAAGTGGCGCCCGTATAAATAGGGTTGCAGACGCTGCAGGGCCCACACTATGGCCAGGCACTCCTTTTCCATCGTGGAATAGGCCACTTCCCTTGGTAACAGCTTCCTGCTCAGGTACAAGACTGGGTGCTCTTGGCTCGCAGAGTCCACCTGGCTGAGCACCGCACCGAGGCCGAAGTCACTGGCGTCGGTCTGTACTACAAACGGCCGCGTGAAGTCGGCTGCCTGTAGCACGGGCGGGCTGGACAGGGCGTCCTTTAGGGCCCGGAAGGCTGTCTCGCAGTCCACTGTCCAATCGACTGCAGAGGGCAGCTTCTTCTTGGTGAGGTCCGTCAAGGGCTTTGCCAGGCTACTATAGCATGGAACAAACCTCCTATAGTACCCAGCGGTCCCCAAGAAGGACATCACCTGCTTCTTGGTCCTGGGGGTGGGCCAGGATGCGATGGCCTCCACTTTCTCAGGCTCGGGCTTCAGTGTTCTCCCACCTACCCGGTGACCGAGGTACTGGACCTCGCTCATGGCCAGCTGACACTTTCCCGGCTTGATGGTCAAACCTGCCCGGTGGATCCGCCTGAGCACCTGTGCTAGATGCTCTAGGTGGTCCTCCCAGGTGGGACTGAAGACGGCAATGTCATCCAGGTACGCGGCCGCGTACCCTTCAAGTCCCTTGAGCAGGGTGTTGACCATCCGCTGGAAGGTGGCAGGGGCATTCCTCATCCCGAATGGCATCACCGTGGACTCGTACAGTCCAAATGGGGTAATAAAGGCAGAGCGTTCCCTGGCCTTGCGAGTCAGGGGGATCTGCCAATATCCCCGGCTCAGGTCCATGATGGTCAGGTACTGAGCCCCGGCCAACTGATCGAGCAGGTCATCGATGCGTGGCATTGGGTACGCATCGGCGACCGTGACAGCATTGAGCCCCCTGTAGTCCACGCAGAACCGAGTGGTTCTGTCCTTCTTAGGGACGAGGACTACAGGCGAGGCCCAAGCGCTGTTGGATGCCTGGATCACCCCCAGCTTCAGCATCTCGTCAATCTCCTGGCGCATGTGTTGCTGCACCTCCAGGGAGACCCGATATGCTGAACGCCGGATCGGGGGATGATCCCCAGTGTCCACGTGATGGACAGCCAAGTCAGTCCTTCCGGGCTGGTTGGTAAACAACCCCCGGAAGGGGTGTAGGGTGGCCCACAGCTGGGACCGTTGGTCCTCCAAGAGCTGGTGGCCAACCTCCACATCCTCAATGGATCCGCCTGCCCTAACCTGGGCTAGCATATCCAAGAGGGTCTCCGCTTCTCCCTCCTCGGGCAGGTTGCACACGGGGAGCGCACATGCCTCCCGCTCATGATGTGCCTTCATCATGTTCACATGGAAGGGCTTCCGCCTTCCACGGGCAGGGTCCAGGGTGACCAGGTACGTTACAGGGTTGAGCTGCTGGTACACGAGGTATGGGCCTTCCCAGGCTGCCTGAAGCTTGTCCTGTGGTACGGGGACCAGTACCCACACCTTTTGACCCACTTGGTAGGTCCTCTCACAAGCGTTCTGGTCGTACCAACGCTTCTGATCGGCCTGGGCTTGAGCCATATTGTCGTGTACCAGTTGCGTCAAGGCCTGCATTTTGTCCCGGAAGCGCATGACATACTCGATAACCGACACTCCAGGGGTGGCCAAATCCCCTTCCCAAGCCTCTTTCACCAGAGCCAGGGGGCCCCGCACACGTCGCCCGTACAGGAGCTCAAACGGTGAGAATCCTGTTGAGGCCTGTGGAACCTCCCGGTAAGCAAATAACAGGTGTGGGAGATACCGCTCCCAGTCACGCCCGTGGGAGTCGACCAACATCTTAAGCATCTGCTTTAAGGTGCCATTGAACCGCTCGCACAGGCCATTAGTCTGTGGATGGTACGGGCTGGCCACCAGATGTCGCACCTGGACTTGCTTACAGAGGGCCTCCATCAGCTGGGACATGAATTGGGTCCCCCGGTCAGTGAGCATTTCCTGGGGAAAACCCACTCGGGAGAAAATCTCCAGCAATGCGGTGGCCACCTTGTCAGCCCGAATGGACGACAAGGCCACTGCTTCTGGGTACCGGGTGGCATAGTCCACTACCGTCAGTATGAAGCGTTTCCCGGAGCTGCTGGGGATGGCCAGCGGGCCGACCAGATCCACAGCCACCCTCCTGAAAGGCTCATCGATGATGGGCAGAGATACCAGTGGGGCTTTGGGGTGTGGCCCCGCCTTCCCCACTCTCTGACAGGTTTCACACGAACGGCAGTAGGCAGCCACATCGGCCCCCATTTTTGGCCAGTAGAAATGCTGGTTTAACCTGGCCTTGGTCTTAGCGATCCCTAGGTGTCCGGCCATCGGAATCTCATGTGCGATCCGCAACAACTCCGTCCGGAACGGATAGGGTACCACCAACTGTCGGTCCCTGGGCCACGCCTCCGGTGAACCCTGCTGGACCGTGACCCGGTACAGCCGTCCTTGGTCCCAGACCACTCGCTCCGGGTCCGAGTCCGAGGGAGGCTGTGCCGCCTGCTCCTTAAGAGCTTTCAGGCTGTCGTCAGCTTCTAACGCTGCCTGAAACCCCTGACTAGATGTGGCCAGAATCGACGAGACTGTCACATCTTCAGTCAGTACCCCGGGACCTGTGTCCTGGCCTCCACCTGACTCGGCTGCCACTTGGTCAGAAGGGGAAGAGCTATCGGACCTCCGGGAGGCCCCTTGGCTTCCAGCACTCCCACTGCGGGTGACAGCGGCCACAGCCGCTGCGACCGTGGGTCGTGCCTGCTCCTCCTCCGTTCCTGACCAAGTCGCCGGTTCAGGCAGACCTACCTGGCTTCCTGACACCCCGGTTGTGGGGGAACCATGCACCGAGATCTTACCTGGGAGCACTTCCGCTCCTGGACCGGCCCCAATCTCACCTGCCTGTTCCCCTCCTGCAGCAACAGAACCCCGCTGTGAAATCTCTGGGGACCCCACATTTGCTGTGGTAGCCCCCACCCCACACACTGGTCCTCCCCCTGCAGCACCCTGCTCTCTGCTTATCCCTGCAGAGGGCAACAGATCCCAGCTCACAGGCTGATTACTTGTAGAGGCATTGTCACACCTTTCTCTGACCCCCTCCCCTGTCACAGCTGCAGCTGTGTGTGTGTCTATGGTGTCTATGCAAGCAGAAGTATCAGAGTTCACTCCCCCCTCCCTCACATCATTCATAGAATACACATTAACATTGTCCGGAGGCACGTCAGTACTGGCTGAAGGTTCAGCCCTTGGGGGGGGCCCAAACTGGGAGGTTATCTGCCCCAAATCTGTCCCAAGTAGCACGTTTGCGGGGATCCGATCAGTTACCCCCACCTCCCTCACCCCTCGCCCTGCGCCCCAGTCCACATAAATGTCAGCAACAGGCAGCGCCGGGTCAATGCCTCCAATCCCGGAGACAGCGAGGGTTTTTCCAGGGATCAAGTCTTGGGGGGACACCATCTCAGGCCGCACCAGAGTCACCTCCGAGGCGCTGTCTCGCAGTCCCATGGTCACAGACCGGCCGACGGTGACAGGTTGGAAGCTGTCCAGGGACCTACCACCACCCCCACCCACACAATACACCTTGGGCGGCCCTTGGGACGGGGACGGAGCCGGGGCCTTGGGACGCTGAGGGCACATGGCCTTGAAGTGTCCAGGTAGGTTGCACTGGTGGCACCGTCTTGGTTCTGGCACGGGCCTGGAGAGGGGAGTTGAGGGGGACACCCCCTGCAGTCTAGGGGCAGGTGGGGCAGTCGCAGAATTCATCTTACCCCCTCTCCAGGTGCTGCTGGTGGCCGCTCTCCTGGCCTCAGGGGCCCGGTTGTTGGTGTAGTCATCGGCCAGGGCAGCTGTAGCCGTGGACCCCTTTGGCTTCTGGTCTCGGATGAACTGGCGGAGATCCTCAGGGCAGTTCCACAAGAGTTGCTCTGTGATGACCAAGTCCAGGATCTCCGGTCCGGTGGAAAGCTGCAGGCCTTGGGTCCAGTGGTCGGCAGCTCGGGCAAGTGCCCGCCGGTGGTCAGCCCAGGAGTCCTTTGGTCCCTTCTGCAGGGTCCGGAACTTCTTGCGGTAGGACTCCGGAGTGAGGTTGTACTGTTGGATCAGGGCCCGCTTGATGGTGTCGTAGCCCTGATCTGCCTCAGTAGGCAAGTCCCCAAGGATTTCCAGGGCCTTACCCCTTAAACGGGGGGTCAGGTATTTGGCCCACTGGTCCTTGTCCAGATGGTGCTGCAAGCAAGTCCGTTCAAAAGCAGTCAGGAAAGAGTCCAAGTCTCCATCCTTCTCCAGCACGGGAAAGTCCTCAACACGGACCTTTGGAAGTTTGGTGTCTTGAAGGTCACGTGTGGCTGATGAGGGCCGGAGCTGAGCTAGCTGCAGCTGGTAGTCACGCTCGGCCTGTTGCTGTCGCTCTTCACGTGCTGCCTGCCGCTCCGCAGCCTCACGCACTGCTTGCCGCTCCGCAGCCTCAGCGTCACGCGCTGCCTGCCGCTCTGCCCTGCGCTCTGCCAGGAGTTCCTTGTAGCCCTCCTGGTCTCCAGCCTGGAGAAGGGCCATAGCCATTTGAAGAAGGCTATCCGAGCCTCCCAGGCTCGGTGGAATGGCACGTGGTGATCTGCGGCCCGCTGCGGAGCCTGGTGATTCACTGTCCATTTCAGAGCGGAGGACTGGCATCTGGCTCGTTGAGGACCCTTGGGCGAGCTCCTCCTCATCTTGTCCAGCAGTGCCAGGTTGTGCAATGTCCTCTGCAGAGCGGTTCTCTGGCGTCGGGCTCTTGGAGGGCTCGTGGACAACCTCCTCATCGTCTCTGGCCTGAGCATCGGCCATTCCTTTGGCTTTGCTCCTGGTGCTCTCAGCCATTGTTGCAGACTTTGGTCACTGACACAGAACTGACACCTGATGCCTCCACACACCTTACAGTATCTGCACTCTGACACTCTAGTGTTGAGCTAGTCTGAAGACCCCAGCAGCCACAGCTGCTGCAGGCAGTCTTTAGTGTCTGGGAGTATGGGTCTCACACTCACACACACTATTATCTCGATCCCACCGCTTGCCACCAATATGTCACAAACCACCGGGGGGGTCACTCAGAAATCCCCCGCGCTGGCTACCAGTACGTCACAATCGGGGGGTAACAAGTGGGGGTCACCCCTCCTTTATACCTCCCGACCGACAGACAGAGCACGCGACGCGCTCTCTAGCGCCCCTCTTATAGTCAGGCCAATTATGGAATTGCCCGACGATAAGCAAGGAGGCCGCTATACTACTTATGCCGATTATTGAAGGGTCCCCGGTGAGAGTAGGGTATATATTCCCCCGACCTCCGCGGGCGGAATATATAAAACCTCCCCGAATCTCACTGGCCTCCCCACAATAATCCTTGGCACAACTCGCTGCCACCAACCGCTTCACGGTAACTATTAGCCGAACACACAGACGTGGGATTCAAGATCGAGATAACAGAACAGCCCAAGATTAATTATATAATTTAATCAGCCTAAAGCACACTAGAACTACAATATATACAATAGGGAATCTACAGAATATACAGTTATGTCAGAGTACAGTTACAAGCAAAGCATGGGTTACAAACAGGCATACACAGTTCCAGCAGTTACCTTGTGCGTCTGGCCACAGGGTGGCGCTGTAGACCAGGTTTCTAGGATCCTTCCCACAGATGTTTCCTACACGTGACCCCCGGCGAAAGAACGCTGGAAAATGGCCGAAGTAGGGTTATCAACCTGGGCAAATCCAGGTCCCCTCCTACCTTCGTGACCTCAGAGGGAGCACTGCTCCACCCCTGGCTTGAGTTATGGACAATATCCCAACATGGAATATGGGCCATAACTTTGCCTGGGAGCGTCGTAGGCGGACGCCAACGCTCTCATTGTGACAGCTATGAATTTAGCTACAGAACGAGAGGACTCATGACTTGCCTACTAGTTCCCCATTGGCTGATATCACGCCTGGGGTATTTCCCCAGGTCCTGCTCCCATAAAAAGGGTGTGCCAGCATCGTCCGCATGCGGAGACACCATTTTTATGGTTGCCATATTTATCGGAAATATGGCTTGCGAGATATGAACCATTTTTTACTGGAGTCGTTCTGTCTGGATACTTCCATAGCCTTGCTAATTAGATAGCAGCCCCTACCACAGGGTCACGGCAGGGAGTCATCCTGTGTCCAGTGTTCCCCAATCATCCAATTTCCATATCACAGGAGATGGCCCTGGGATGTGTGGCTAGGAGGTGACGCCTTCACAGATGCTGGACATCTGAGAACAAGAAGGGAGGGGGCACGGCCATGGAGTGATGAGAGCGATTATGACTGGAAGTCACAATTCCTCTTCATATCCCAGGATTTGCCTCACAATTAGATTGTGAGAAAATACGGAGGGACTTTCAGAGCCTGTATAAAAGCCAAGGCAGGGAATACAGCAGCTATTTTGTAGTTAATCTGAATAGTGAGAGGACATCAGAGCTCAGAGCTCAGTCATAGAGAAAAGGATAGAAAGACATAAAACACTGATAAAACTGTACAGATAGTGTGTGACAGCATATTAGTGAAGATTAGATTGTGAGGAAAAGAGAATAATACAGATTTTATTGATAAGTCATTGTATCATGCACGAGAAGAGAGAGGAAAGCGCTCTCTGTGTATTTACGCAGATTAAATGGAGGAATGCTGGTTATTACCACTCACCTGAATGAGCTGAGTCCGGCACAGCTCCGTATTAGGCAGAGGAATGTTATAAGGCTGCTGCTCCGGCCGCTCCATTTACACCCATGGATGGAAAGAAATGATGTCCTCAATGAAGATTTTGCCAGCGGTGAGGTCCGAGCACCACCAAAGAGGATGAAGGAATCCGGAAATATGATGAAGGATTTATTCCAGCAAATATAAAAACAACGCATTTCGGAGTTGTTACAACTTCTTCAGTTTAGTCCGAAACGCGATGTTTTTATGTTTCCGGGATAAATAATTTATCATATTACCTGATTCATTCCTCCTCTCTCTGGTGGCGTCCGTAACTCACCACTCACAAAATCTAGTTATGAGCAAAAAAACCCTAAAATGCTCGGGTGCTTCTTACTCGGATGGGCTTAATTCAAGTAATGATTATAATAGAAGTTAATGGGAACCTGATCATTTTTTTCAGAAGACCCCAACAGGATGGATGGGGGCTGGCAAATTACTGAAATGAATGGGAACAGCATGGGGAAGATGCCTGGACACATCTCTGACACCCAGGTTGTTGCTGGGAGCTAAATAAATAAATAATTAAAAAAAATTATGTGGAGACCCCCCAATTTTTAATAACCAGCCAAGGTAAAGCAGACAGCTTGGGGCTAAAATTATCAAGCTGGGAAAGTAAATGGTTATTTGGCCCTTTCCAGCCTAAAAATAGCAGCCCACAGCCACCCCAGAAGTGGCGCATCCATTAGATCTTCTCATTTGCCCTGGTGCAGTGGAATTCAGGGTAATATTTTTTGGAGTGGATGTCAGCTGTGGAATGTCAGCTGGCATCAAGCCCAGGGATTAGTAATGGATAGTAGTCTAAAAGATACCCCCATTACTAACCCAGTAAGTGAAAAGAAAAAAAAGACATACAGGAAATTTTTGTTATTTGAAAAAAGACTTTACTGCTAATCATGGTTCTTGTGGAACGTTTTTGATAATAAGTTGGTGAATGAGGGAGTGTGGCGGAGTCTTTATTGAAATAAACTATTTTTTCCTGTGTCTTTTTTTTTTCTTTTCACTTACAGGGTTAGTAATGGGGGTGTCTGATATCTAATAGATGCCTCTCCATTACTAACCCATGGGCTTGATGCCAGCTGTCAATCCCCCAAAATATTACCCTGATTGCCACCGCACCCAGGCAACCAGGGAGAAGGCAGGTAAAGCACCAGAATTAGTTGATATTTTTAGGCTGGGGAGGGCCTAATATCCATGGACCTTCCCAGCCTGGTAATAGCAGCCCCCAGCTGTCTGCTTTACCTTGAGTGGTTATCAAAAATAAGGGGGACCCCACGCCATTTTTTTTAGTTTATTAGTTTAAAAAAAGCTAAAAACACTCTTTAGTGCCACATGAAAAGCACTGTAGGGTACAAGTGTATAACCCTGCCTATATGCCTGCTCTCCCTCCTACATCAACTCTCCCTGAACTGCTTCTAGAGGACAATGTGCCGACTCCGAGCATTGAGCCCCTCGATCTATATAAGACACGGAGGTGAGGATAATATGATGGGAATAACATATCCATCTATAACCCTAAATCTATTACTAATGTTTGCTCTTTTCCTCCAGAAAGGTCACAGTGATGTCCATGATGACTGTTCTTTCTCCCACCGCCGCTGACACACTGACCACCGCCCGTATCTGCTCACACTGTGATTATAACCAGCACTGATAATGATACAGCGCTCTGTAATAACAAGGATAAAAGCCGGAGGAAGCGCGTGGTCATCACTGACACCCTGCCAGGACCCAGAGCCACGAATCCCTCACAGCAGCCGGGATGGGACTCATCTCAGTCCATAACCTCGGTCAGTATTACCGGGCGGAAATGTAGAAGCTAGAAGATTACTGGAAATGGCTGAGAATCTATGGGTCAGTTATCTATTGTGGTTCTGATGAGCAAGTGACCCAATAACTCATATAACAACTGTAACGCTAGGTACAGGGAAGTACCAAGCAAACGGCGGAAGGGAAGGGGACCCTTGCATCTAGGGAAGGGGGAGACGGTGACCTCTGACCAAAACTACCGCTGGTCCCTGCTGTCCCTCACTACCCTAGATAGGTTTTGCACCTATGCGCCAAACCGGATACCTGTCCCTGGTATCCCTAGTGCTGGACCCTAAATAGGGAACGGGCGGGATGAGCTCTTCATCAACCCCACTAAACAACTATAGAAGACATAAGGGGGACACACGGGGAAAAGCATGAATTACTTATCCACAAATGACTTAGGTAGAGGTTCAGAAACGTTTTCAGTAACAATACCACAGATGAGTACAAGCCACCTGCTTGCAACCAAGCCTTGAATGAACTGAAAATATCACCAGCGCCAGTACAAGGAAGGAAGAGATATTTAAGCACAAGGAGAATACTGATAATCATCAGCTGGACAGAAGGAGTGCTCCCCTGGGTCTTAAAGGGGAACAGATGAAAACCCAACAGAATGGCTACCTAGTACAATGAATAATAACAACAGGAAATGCTATGACCTTCTATTGCCAGAAACCACATGACTGTCTGTCACCTATGACACACCTATGGCGGCAAGTCACTAATATGTAGAGACAATAATTTCAAAATGAATCAGAGTCTGGCTGTAGAATTATATATACTTTAAAGGATGGGCCAGGGACCATTGCTGGAGATGAGACTACTCCAGTGCGATCCAGGTGATTGAAAGGTCTCTCGTTCTGGGAGAAACCAAGGGTGCTGGGAGAATCAATTCTCATCGCCGGCTATGGTTCCTGGCCTGATCCGCAAACTATAATTTCTTTGAAATGGTGAAGTGCTGACATCATTAGACGTCAGTACTGAGCAGTGCAGCTGTGAAGTCAGAAGCAGGATGAGGTTAAAGACTTGTTAGAAAGCTCAGCACATTCTTACTGTCTTCCTCCACTTGATGTCTCACTCTGTTCTCCATAAAGTATAATAAGAGGTGTAATAACACGCCTCATTGTGCTGGCAGTCCATCATGTCTTGAGCAAGATGGAGCTGATCTGTATTTTTAAGAGTAGTTGAGGAGTTCAAGAGGGGAAAAAGTGTCTCATAAGTGGAGAAAAAAGTAGATTTCTCTGATAAGATACATTACAAAGATTCGTATTTCCATGTGTACCATTCATTTATGCTAAATTTGTTAAAAATGACGTTCCCTTTTAAGACCTCTGCTTGCTGGTAATTTTGAAGAACCTTCACTGTTTCATTCAAGGATTAAACATTTGTTTTTGCCATAAGTTGTGTCTTCAATCGGGCTATGTCCTTCACACAAGAGGACACATTCTCATCTAATATTTTTAGTGTAACGGGATAGTAGATGGAACTGGGACTACGAGGCTGACCCTAAGTCTGGGGACCCTGCGCTGTCCCTTGTCCCGACAGTAGACTTAGAGGTAGTCAGGATCGAGCCACCAGCGTAACCCTGTCTCCTGTCCAGGCCCTAACAACTAAGTCCCCACCACTCGGGGATTGACCCAGATGGAGCCCTACAACCCACCAACACAGAAACAAATAAGGCTAGTTTCACTCTTGCGTTGAACGGTATCCGTTGCATTGTGTTGTGTGACGGATGCAACGGATGTGTTGCATATAAATCACAGAAAAAACGATCAAAGGGGAGTAACCCGAAAATATAATCACAGAAAAAATACTCCTAAAATTTTTTTCGTTAAACTTTTATTAAATATCAATATATTGAAACATAAAGTGAGGGGGGGGGGGGGTGTTCAGAAAAATATAAAATACCCTAAGGGTCTAAAGTACAATATAAAATACAGTCTAGTGGACCAGCCAGCGGTATATCCCAGCAAATAGTGGGAAAGGCTTATATCGCTCCACCAGTCAACTTTACAAATGATGATACATCAATTTTTTAACATTCATTGTAGAAACATTTTTAATATACAATTATTATCATTAAGATCCAATAATTAACCATGCATTGAAAAAGAGACTTTCATAAAATGTAAATTTTTAGATAGATTTGGCATATATCTCTCAAATACAGAAACTTGAACTATATGTATTATTGGTAGGACAGTGTAAGAAGATATAATTATAGAGTACTGTAGTGGGATAAAACATACAGTATTCTTTTTATGTAAAAAAAAAGCATAAACAAGAAAGCCCCAATAAATATTACCCAACGCGTTTCGCCTCCTTGGGTGGAGGTTCATCAGGGGTATAAATATTACATATGTTCCATAGTGTATCACACGTTGTAATATATCAGTTTAGATTCTCATTCTTCAAATAAAGATATTTTTACAATGTAATAGAATTCATCAGTTCATCAATTCATCATATTTATGAATGGAAAAGAGGTCCCACTGATGAATTCTATTACATTGTAAAAATATCTTTATTTGAAGAATGAGAATCTAAACTGATATATTACAACGTGTGATACACTATGGAACATATGTAATATTTATACCCCTGATGAAGCTCCACCCAAGGAGGCGAAACGCGTTGGGTAATATTTATTGGGGCTTACTTGTTTACGCTTTTTTGACATAAAAAGAATACTGTATGTTTATTTTATCCCACTACAGTACTCTATAATTATATCTTCTTACACTGTCCTACCAATAATACATATAGTTAAAGTTTCTGTATTTGAGAGATATATGCCAAATCTATCTAAAAATTTACATTTTATGTAAGTCTCTTTTTCAATGCATGGTTAATTATTGGATCTGGATGATAATAATTGTATATTAAAAATGTTTCTGCAATGAATGTTAAAAAATTGATGTATGATCATTTGTAAAGTTGACTGGTGGAGCGATATAAGCCTTTCCCACTATTTGCTGGGATATACCGCTGGCTGGTCCGCTAGACTGTATTTTATATTGTACTTTAGACCCTTAGGGTATTTTATATTTTTCTGAACACCCCCCCCCCCCACTTTATGTTTCAATATATTGATATTTAATAAAAGTTTAACGAAAACATTTTACAGGAGTATTTTTTCTGTGATTATGTTTTGCATATAGTGGCACAACGGATGCAACGGATGCTGCAAAACAACGGAATCCGTTTTGATTTTTTTTTTTACAGTTTACCAGCAGCAGACTATTGTGAACGATCAGCTGATCGCTCACAGCAGCCGGTCGCCGGTTGATCAGCTGATCGCTCACAGCAGCCGGTCGCCGGTTGATCAGCTGATCGCTCACAGCAGCCGGTCGCCGGTTCATCAGCTGATCGCTCGCAGCAGCCGGTCGCCGGTTGATCAGCTGATCGCTCCCAGTAGCCGGCCGCCGGGTGATCAGCTGATCGCTCCCAGTAGCCGGCCGCCGGGTGATCAGCTGATCGCTCCATGCAGCCAGCCGTCGGGTGATCACCTGATCGCTCCCAGTAGCCGGCCGCCGGGTGATCAGCTGATCGCTCCCAGTAGCTGGCCTCCGGGTGATCAGCTTATAGCTCCCAGTAGCCGGCCGCCGGGTGATCAGCTGATCGCTCGGCCGCCGAGAATGTGTGCGGGGGGCGGAGTGAGGAGTGGGTGGAGCCGAGCGGGGTCATGGCGCTGAGGACAGGTGAGTGTGCGTGTGTGTATGTATGTGTGTGTGTGTGTGTGTACATACATGCGGAGTGGAGTGCGGGAGGGGGCGGAACCAAGCGGTGAAGTGTCGGGCTCCCTGCACACGTAGCGAGGGTAAATATCAGCAAAGCACTTTGCTTGGTTACCCGATATTTACCTTGGTTACAGGTGCAGGGAGCCAGAGAGAGCATGTGCAGTGAAATCCAACGGATTGCGCTGCTCAAAAAAACGTTACATGCTGCGTTCCTCTCGCCCGGCGCAGCGTCAAAATAACGACGCTGCGTCGTCCAGCGGATGCAACGCTGACACTTGCGTTACAGTGCGTCGTCCATACAAGTCTATGGAGAATAGCGCAGTGCGTTAACGGACTGCGCTATTCTCCATAGTGACGGACTCCGCTGAACGCAAGTGTGAAAGTACCCAAACCTACACACACCAATAATGTGCACCAGGGAATAACCACGGAATAAGGATAAGGGTATTGTATTAAAAAAGGAGGTAGAAGAACCCACTTAACTTGCGCTAATCTCAGCAGACAGCAGCGACCACTACGTCTTCTCTGCTCCAGGTTAATTCCCAAAACGAACTGAATAACCATCAAGGTCTCCAGGAAGCAGAGGCATTAAATACAGCCCGGAAGTGCTCAACTGACGGCAGCTGAGCAAGTCTGCTGCTGAACCAGGGAAGAGATTAACCATTAATTGCCTGAAGGAAAAAAGCAATGTTTAATTGTGCATGCTCTCAGATGGTAATTTCGAAGATCCTGAAACTGCCCTTATACAGGTGACAACATTTTGGTACATACACCAGTCTTGCTGGAGTACAAGGCGCCAAATTCATTAAGAAGTGCAAGCTACTTAGTTAATTTGATGCATCATCCTGGAGTAGAATAAATGGCGCATTAAAGGCTTTTGCTTAATTGGACAGGAGGACGTAGCCACGCCCACATCCCTTCCCGCGCCGCCTCCTCCTCAGTTTTGCCCATTTCTTGTGGAGCTGATTCAAACTACCAAGTAAACTCCAAAGTAAAAGCTTTAATGAATCTTTCCCTGTGTGCTCGATTCCTGAAATCCAAGACCTACAGTGCTGGCCAAAAGTATTGGCACCCCTGCAATTCTGTCAGATAATACTCAGTTTCTTCTTGAAAATGATTGCAATCACAAATTCTTTGGTATTATCTTCATTTATTTTGCTTGCAATGAAAAAACACAAAAGAGAATGAAACAAAAATCAAATCATTGATCATTTCACACAAAACTCCAAAAATGGGCCAGACAAAAGTATTGGCACCCTTAGCCTAACACTTGGTTGCACAACCTTTAGCCAGAATAACTGCGCACAACCGCTTCCGGTGACCATCAGTGAGTTTCTTACAATGCTCTGCAGGAATTTTAGACCATTCTTCTTTGGCAAACTGCTCCAGGTCCCTGAGATGTGAAGGGGGCCTTCTCCAAACTGCCATTTTGAGATCTCTCCACAGGTTTTCTATGGGGTTCAGGTCTGGACTCATTGCTGGCCACTTTAGTAGTCTCCAGTGCTTTCTCTCAAACCATTTTCTAATGCTTCTTGAAGTGTGCTTTGGGTCATTGTCCTGCTGGAAGTCGCATGACCTCTGAGGGAGACCCAGCTTTCTCACACTGGACCCTACATTATGCTGCAAAATTTGTTGGTAGTCTTCAGACTTCATAATGCCATGCACACGGTCAAGCAGTCCAGTGCCAGAGGCAGCAAAGGAACCTCAAAATATCAGAGAACCTCCGCCATGTTTGACTGTAGGGACCGTGTTCTTTTCTTTGAACGCCTCTTTTTGTAAACTCTATGTTGATGTCTTTTCCAAAAAGCTCTACTTTTGTCTCATCTGACCAGAGAACATTCTTCCAAAACGTTTTAGGCTTTCTCAGGTAAGTTTTGGCAAACTCCAGCCTGGCTTTTTTATGTCTCGGGGTAAGAAGTGGGGTCTTCCTGGGTATCCTACCATACAGTCCCTTTTCATTCAGATGCTGACGGATAGTACGGGGTTGACACTGTTGTAGCCTCGGACTGCAGGGCAGCTTGAACTTGTTTGGATGTTAGTCGAGGTTCTTTATCCACCATCCGCACAATCTTGTGTTGAAATCTCTCGCCAATTTTTCTTTCCCTTCCACATCTAGGGAGGTTAGCCACAGTGCCATGGGCTTTACACTTCTTGATGACACTGCGCACCGTAGACACAGGAACTTTCAGGTCTTTGGAGATGGACTTGTAGCCTTGAGATTGCTCATGCTTCCTCACAATTTGGATTCTCAAGTCCTCAGACAGTTCTTTGGTCTTCTTTCTTTTCTCCACGCTCAATGTGGTGCACACAAGGACACAGGACAGAGGTGGAGTCAACTTTAATCCATGTCACCGGCTGCAAGTGTGATTTATTATTGCCAGCACCTGTTAGGTGCCACAGGTAAGTTACAGTCGCTGTTAATTACACAAATTACAGAAGCATCACAGGATTTTTCAAACAGTGCCAATACTTTTGTCCACCCCTTTTTTATGTTAGGTGTGGAATTATATCCAATTTGGCTTTATGACAATCTTTTTTTTTTCATTGAAGACAAATTAAATGAAGATACCAAAGAATTTGTGATTGCAATCATTTTCAGGAAGAAACTGAGTATTCTCTGACAGAATTGCAGGGGTGCCAATACTTTTGGCCAGCACTGTATATAACAGCACACTACTAATGCATAATACAATCATGGTCAAAAATGTTGCCACCCTTGAAATATTTGCAGAAAATGAAGTATTTCTCCCAGAAAATTATTGCAATTACACACGTTTTGTTATACACTTGTTTATTTCCTTTGTGTGTATTGGAACCACACAAAAAAACCCAGAGGAAAAAAAGCAAATTGGAGATAATTTTGCACAAAATGCCAAAAATAAGCCAGACAAAATTGTTGGCACCTTTCCAAAATTGTGGGCAAACAACTTTGTTTCAAGCCTGTGATGCTCCTTTCAACTCATCTGTGACAAGTAACAGGTGCGGGCAATATGAAAATCACACCTGAAACCAGATAAAAAGGGGAGATGTTCCCTCAATCTTTGCATTGTGTGTCTGTGTGTGTGCCGCACTAAGCATGGAGAACAGAAAGAAGAGAAGAGAACTGTCTGAGGACTTGAGAACTAAAACTGTTTAAGTCAATCTCCTGAGATCTTGATGTTCCTTTGTCCATGGTGCACAACATTATCAAGAATTTTACAGCCCATGGCATTGTAGATAATCTCCCTCTATGTGGAAGGCAGAGAAAAATTAATGAATGGTTGTAACGCAGGATTGTCCGGATGGTGGATAAGCCCCAATCAAGATCCAAAGATATTCAAGTCGTCCTGCACTTCAGGAGCATCAGTGTCAGCATGAACTATCCGTCCACATTTGAATGACATGAAACATTATGGAGGAGACCCAGAAGGACCCCACTGCTGACACAGAGACATAAAAAAGCCAAAATGTACGTGAGTAACCAAAATCCTTCTGGGAAAGCGTCTTGTGGACAGATGAGACCAAGATGGAGCTTTGTGGTAAAGCAAATCATTCTACTGTTTACCGAAAACAGAATGAGGCCTACAGAGTAAAGAACACAGCACCTACAGGCACACATGGTGGAGGTCAGAGAGGTTCTGATGCCTCTGGCACTGGGTGCGGTGACTGTGTGCAAGACATCATAAAATCTGAAGATTACCAAAGGATTTTACAGTAGGTGGCAATGTAAAGCCCAGTGTCAGAAAGCCGGGTATAGTCCAAGATCAGGGGTCTCCAGCAGAACAATGACCCCAAACACTTCAAGAAGCCCCAGAAATGAATGGAAAAAAGCGCTGGAGCATTCTGAAGAGGCCGCAATGAGTACGGATCTAAATCCCATTCACACCTGTGGAGAGATCTGAAAATTGGGAGAAAAGAAGAGAAGAGAGAAGGAAGAGAGAAGAGGAGAGAAGAGAAGAGAGAAGAGGAGAAAAGAGAAGAAAGAGAAAAAAGAGGAGAGAAGAGAAGAGAGAAAAGAAGAGAAGAGGAGAAAAGAGAAGAGGAGAAAAGAGAAGAGGAGAAAAGAGAAGAGAGAAAAAAAGAGGAGAGAAGAGAAGAGAGAAAAGAAGAGAAGAGAAGAAAAGAGAAGAGGAGAAAAGAGAAGAGAGAAAAAAAGAGGAGAGAAGAGAAGAGAGAAGGAGAAGAGAAGAGGAGAAAAGAGAAGAGGAGAAAAGAGAAGAGAAGAGAGAAAAAAAAGAGAAGAGAAGAGAGAAAAGAAGAGAAGAGGAGAAAAGAGAAGAGGAGAGAAGAGAAGAGAAGAGAGAAAAAAAGAGAAGAGAAGAGAAGAGAGAAGACGAAAAGAGGAGAGAAGAGAAGCGAAAGAGAAGAGAGAAAAGAAGAGAGAAGGAGAAGAGAAGAGGAGATAAGACGTCTTCAGATATGAGAGACCTGGAGACATTTATAAAGAAGAGTCCAAGATTCCAGGAGAGAGGAGGAAGAAGCTGTGGACGGGGACAGGAGGCGACTGATGGAAGGGATTTAGGGGTACTTTGCACGTTGCGACATCGCTAGTGTGATATTGTCGGGGTCAAATCGAAAGTGACGCACATCCGGCGCCGGTAACGACGTTGCAATGTGTAAAGCCTAGAAGCACCGATAAATGATCGCAAAAGCGTTGTAAATCGACGATCTGTGTAGTGTCGGTTATTTCCATAATGTCGCTACATCAGGAGATACGATGCTGTTCCTCGTTCCTGCGGCAGCCACATCGCTGTGTGAGAAGCCGCAGGAGCGAGGAACATCTCCTTACCTGCCTCCACCGCCAATGCGGAAGGAAGGAGGTGGGCAGGATGTTTACGTCCCGCTCATCTCCACCCCTCCGCTTCTATTGGCCGGCTGCTGCGTGACGTTGCTGTGACGCCGCACGACCCGCCCCCTTAGGAAGGAAGCGGGTCCCCGGCCAGAGCGACGTCGCAGGGCAGGTAGGTGCGTGTGAAGCTGCTGTAATGATAATGTTCGCTACGGCAGCTATCACAAGATTTCGTACCTGCGACGGGGGCGGGGACTATCGCGTGCGACATCGCAGCATCGGCTAGCGATGTCGCAACGTGCAAAGTACCCCTTACTCCAAAGGGCAAAGGGCCAGAACCAAATATTAAGCTGAGGGGGATGTTTTGGTCGGCCCATTATTGGAGTTTTGTGTGACATTATGTCCAATATTTTCCTTTTATCTCTGTTTTTTTTATGTTGTTCCAATACACACAAAGTAAATAAACATGTGTATAAGAAGATGTGTAATAGCAATAATTTTCTGGGAGAAATACTTCATTTTCTGGAATAGTTTCAAGGGTGCCAACACTTTCGGCCATGACTGTATGTTTTAATTGAGGCAGCATCTTGGCACATGCCCCTCCATGTGCATCCATGTTATGGACACAAAGGGGTAAAATAAGTGGGGGGTAATGTCTTAATTGATTTTAAAAATTGTGCAGAGCTTTGAATAAAAATAAAATAAAAAAAATAATATATATATATATTCTCATATTTGTTTCATACTGCACAAAATTAACTAACAAAGTATAAAACTACAAAAATGCTACAGAAGATTTGTGCTTCCCTCTAACATGCTCTTACCGTAAAGAACCTTTTAGTTTCATACTATGAGTCTTAATTTCACCCTTGAAGTATCTGATTTGTATCCTTTGGCCGCAATTTTCTATTTACATTTTTTATTTTTTTACTCCAGTAACTTACAGAACTGATTGATTACGATTCCTAACAAGTGACAGCAGGACGGGGTCTCTACAATGGAGGTTTGACTTCAGGCCAAAAAACTAAAATATCGTGAAAAGGTAAATGCGGGACAGGAAGGAACATGTGGTCTCCTACTTATGAGGAATTCCCACAAATTTCCAGGGAATCTCATATTTCACATGGAAGGTTTTTTCCATATTTTTCAGTTTGTTTATTTTTAGTTTGTCTTCCATTGTTTCCTTCGGTCACTCTGTGGAGCCCCGCAAACGCTGTGTCGGTGCATTACCTTCAGGGACTCCACTCAGCTGGATCTGTCTGGTCACAGGTAGGAAACCTTCTTTGTAGTTTGTCGTGACGCCACTCTCAGATTTGCGGTCAGTGGGGGACCGCCACTGCAGGTTAAGGGATGCCTGGGGCTGATGGTGGGTGCAGCCAGTTGTAGTAGCCTCCTGAGAGTGAGGCAAGCCCAAGGGCCCTGTGTAGATGTGTAGAACTACAAGGCGCAGAATGACTCAACACAGGCAGGATGTCTTTCAGGGTTTTTACTCACAGTTGATGGCGGGGTGAGTGACCCGGGCGTAGCTGGGATGAACCAAGTGGGAACCAGGTGTCCTTCAGGCTGACTTGTGAGGGTGACTACTAACTCGCCTTCCTTAGCCCTTGGTGGTTTGGGGTAACCCCGACTTTGAGTCCCTATGGGGGTCACCCAGGGAAGATGCTGCAGCCTCTCTCCCCTTCGTTTGCCGTTTGCTTGTCGCCTGGACCAGGCCACTCCAGCTGCTTGCCTCCTGTGACCTATGGGCCCTAACTGTGGCTACGTGGCTGCGGCTTTTGTGGTGTTGTGGCGTGGGCTTTGAGAGCCCCACACCGGCAGGTTTAGCAAAAGAAAGCTGGATCTATCTCCGCTTCGGGATCTGCCGCCCGTTTGGGCCTGGTACTCTCTAGCAGTCTCCTTACTTCCCACTCCGTTGCTCTCTCTCTAGCTGAAGATGGATTTCGGGTAGCACTCCTAGTTGACCGTTCTACCCCCGTCGGTAGCCACTGCGCGGACGCTGTCAGACTACAGCAGCCCACGGGATCTGCTCCTCACTCGAGCTCCCTGGACTCTGCACTGCCTGGCTCACTGCCCCTCCTCTCCTGTTCTTGCCTACGCCACCTAGCAACCAGACTCTCTTACCACACCCCTTGAGAGGAGATGGAGGCTTTTGGCCCCCTCCACTATTCCAGTGGAGGTGAAGGCTTTTCCCCCTCCTGGGATCCCCAGGGGTCCTCTCATAGGTACATGTGTGAGACCTGATCACTATGCGCCTGTGTACCACACCCCGGTCAGCCTTCTGGATTACCTGTGTTGTACTGTCCCCAGCATGGGTGCAGTACTCAGTGGTGCCTGACCAGGTCAGGGGCGCCACATTCCCCCTTAGTTATCACCAGCACGTCCTCGGGCTGCAAGACAACATTTTAAAATGCATAAAACATTAAAACATGGTAAAACATTTTAAGACCACCAGCTATCATACATCACCACCCTCCACCCACAAGTCCGTTAACCCACCCAAACCCTTTCAGGAGGTAGGTCACCGGTCCTTTTGGTAACCAGATCTGGGCCATCTACTTCCCCAGACCTTTCCTCCAATCTGCCTCTCCCGTTGGCCGCGCCTTCAGCCACTTCTGGCAGGATGTAGAGGCGGCTTTCATGGGCTGGTGGTTTCAGGGTATACCTGGCCTGATGGATCCGCGCCTTCAGCCTCTTCTGGCAGGATGTAGAGGCGGCCTCCACAGTTGGTGCTGACCAGGTACCCTCTTTGTGGTGGAGAGCCAGGCCCCATAAACAGGCATGCTCTCTGGTCGCAGGTGAGCCAAGGCCCTATATACGGACGGGCTCCTCCTGGTTGCAGACGAGCCAAGCCCCTAAACAGGCTGACTCTGGTGGTGGTGCCTCTGGTGTAACTATTTACACTGCGAGAGTTTGTGGCTATAGCCAGTTCATAGCCTTAAGGTTTATGGTTTTCTCACACAAGTTTATGTGGGCACATACTTAAACGTAAACGTTGCAAAACTTCAAACTTTTCAAAACTTTAACTTGCTGTATGCTTTACTTTATGCAGATTCCTCTACTCTTCCATACCAGGGCTTGGGCCTGTAGGGCTGCGGCACCTGTTACTTCCTGTGCTTTTATCGTCTGTTTCTTGATCCTTTCTTTCCTCTTCTTCAGTGTCTCTGTCTTCATCTTCTGTTGTGACTGCAGGGCTTCTGCAAGGACTTCTAGGACATGGTGCAACATCTAGGGCATACCAGCCTCTTTCTCCCTGATGCATAGTGAACTCCACTGAGTCTCCTATCTTCAAATTTCTTCCAGGGTGTCCTCTGGGCAAATGGGCTCTCACATCCCTTCGATTGACGAAAATCCCTTCCTTCACACCAGGTGATACTATAAAGCCGTATCCTGATTTGAGGCTGAAATCTTCGACAATTCCTCGACGCAGGGGTCCTCTGATCTGGGGTTTGAACCTTCTCAGGAACCGTTTCTCCTCTAGGTCTCTGGCGGTGACTTCGTCTTTCTGCTCAGGAGATTGTGATGTTGGAGAATACTTTGTACTACCGCCTCGGCGCCGTGTCTTGCGGGCTGGATTCTGTGAAGTACAGCTTACAAGCTCCCAGGTGGGGCGGTTGGGCAGGTCTTCTTCAGCAGGAGGTGTCAGGTCTTCCTCGTCCCAGCGGGAATATGGCAGCATCTCCGGCTCTGGGACTAGCACTGCTGCTGGCTCCGGGGGCAACTCCTCAGCTTCTTGCCCTCCTCTCCCCCTTAGTTCTTCGCTGCACTCTGGTCGTGGCAGCGCTGGGGATGAGTGTTCCTCAGCTGGCCCAGGCGGTGGACTCTTCGGCGTGGTTGCCGCAGGGGTTGCCTTAGGGGTGTGCGGAGGGAGCATGTACTGGTCCACCATCTCCTGTGGGAACTTGGCCTCCAGGTCAGCCTTCAGCTGCCAGTATGCGGGGTCCTCACCTACCAGGGATTTCCTAGTAGGGACTTCCTTAGACTGGGGAGCGGTGTCTGCTCTGGCCTTGCAGGCCGGGATAAATGGTGATGTAGTCTTTTCTTGGCGGGCCGCGCAGGGCATCGCTGCGGCGGCCTGGTCTTGGCGGGCCGCGCCTGGCATGGCGGCGGCCTGGTCTGTGCGGGCCGAGCCTGGCGTGGCGGCGGCCTGAATCTGCGTCGCTGTTGCGGTGGGGTCTTGGCGGACTGGGCTCAGCAGGGTGGCAGCCTGGGTCAGCGTCACACCTGCGGCACGGATGAGTATCGCCGTGGCAGTCGGACCTTTGCGGGCCAGGCGGGGTGTCGCTGCGGCGGCCTGGATTTGGCGGGCCGCACCTAGCGTGGCTGCGGCCTCGCTCAGCGTCGCCGCGCCAGGCGCCTCTTCTGGGACCGCGGTCGTAGCAGCAGGGGTCGGAGCACTTGCGCTGGCCGGGGCAACTCTGGACTCACCCATCGGTGGCACCATCGGGATCTGAGTCGTCGCCGCTCGATCTGGCATGCGTCGCGCGGCTCCCTCCTCGTAGGTCCGAACCGCCGCAGCCATCTCCAGAAGCTCCGTGCGTCCCTCACTGAGCTGTCGCATAATCCTCGCCTCCAGCTGATCGCAGAAGATAGCAAGCTCCCGGCACCACCAGGCAGCAGAGCCTGGTTCTGGGTATCCACGTCCGGACTCCATCTCTTCTCTCTGCAGCAGCAGGCTTGTGGCTCTCTTTCCTTCCCGCCGTCTCTGGACGCTTCCGCTCTCTTCACAAGCGAGGTCAGAACTCTGCAGGGGATCTCTGGGTAGCCACACCTCTTCGTGGGCGGTAACTTCTTCCAGCGCGGGCTGCTGTTGTTTTTCAGCGCGCTTTTCATGGTGGCAATATGGCGGCGCTTCCAATTTTTCAAGCGGACCGCCCAGGCACATGGTCACCTGTCTCAACAGGTCTAGTCCTTATCCTGTTCGTGACGCCAGATGTGGAGCCCCGCAAACGCTGTGTCGGTGCATTACCTTCAGGGACTCCACTCAGCTGGATCTGTCTGGTCACAGGTAGGAAACCTTCTTTGTAGTTTGTCGTGACGCCACTCTCAGATTTGCGGTCAGTGGGGGACCGCCACTGCAGGTTAAGGGATGCCTGGGGCTGATGGTGGGTGCAGCCAGTTGTAGTAGCCTCCTGAGAGTGAGGCAAGCCCCAGGGCCCTGTGTAGATGTGTAGAACTACAAGGCGCAGAATGACTCAACACAGGCAGGATGTCTTTCAGGGTTTTTACTCACAGTTGATGGCGGGGTGAGTGACCCGGGCGTAGCTGGGATGAACCAAGTGGGAACCAGGTGTCCTTCAGGCTGACTTGTGAGGGTGACTACTGACTCGCCTTCCTTAGCCCTTGGTGGTTTGGGGTAACCCCGACTTTGAGTCCCTATGGGGGTCACCCAGGGAAGATGCTGCAGCCTCTCTCCCCTTCGTTTGCCGTTTGCTTGTCGCCTGGACCAGGCCACTCCAGCTGCTTGCCTCCTGTGACCTATGGGCCCTAACTGTGGCTACGTGGCTGCGGCTTTTGTGGTGTTGTGGCGTGGGCTTTGAGAGCCCCACACCGGCAGGTTTAGCAAAAGAAAGCTGGATCTATCTCCGCTTCGGGATCTGCCGCCCGTTTGGGCCTGGTGCTCTCTAGCAGTCTCCTTACTTCCCACTCCGTTGCTCTCTCTCTAGCTGAAGATGGATTTCGGGTAGCACTCCTAGTTGACCGTTCTCCCCCGTCGGTAGCCACTGCGCGGACGCTGTCAGACTACAGCAGCCCACGGGATCTGCTCCTCACTCGAGCTCCCTGGACTCTGCACTGCCTGGCTCACTGCCCCTCCTCTCCTGTTCTTGCCTACGCCACCTAGCAACCAGACTCTCTTACCACACCCCTTGAGAGGAGATGGAGGCTTTTGGCCCCCTCCACTATTCCAGTGAAGGTGAAGGCTTTTCCCCCTCCTGGGATCCCCAGGGGTCCTCTCATGGGTACATGTGTGAGACCTGATCACTATGCGCCTGTGTACCACACCCCGGTCAGCCTTCTGGATTACCTGTGTTGTACTGTCCCCAGCATGGGTGCAGTACTCAGTGGTGCCTGACCAGGTCAGGGGCGCCACAACTCATTGTATCAGAGGCAAAAATAAACGGCGTTGGAGGGAATGCGCACTGACAAAGTGAGAACTGGGAGCTAAATGATGTATAGAAGTAATTATTTGTAAAAAATATATATATATATATATATATATATATATATATATATATATATATATTGCCTGTAAAAAACATGCACCCTAATTTATTTCTTCTTGTTCTGTATTTTATTTTAATTTAGCCGTCATGTTTGATCCTGTTCTTTGGTGCAGGCTCAGGAGCTGAGCCCGCATTTTTTCCGGCAGATGATGGCTTTGCCATTCCTTGGCTGTTAACCTATATTTTCCAATATCAACCTTTGTTCTTACCACCCCTCAGTGCGCTCGCATTGTGGTCGTGGGACGCTGATGGGTTGCCATGCTGAAGACTGCTGTGCCTGATACATTGTATATACAGAGATCTGACAACGCAGGTTCAAGTAACCTAAAAACCCTGCAAATACAGCAAAGCCAACAAATGTTTTGAAAAAAATAAAAATAGAGACACGGGCAATTTTTTTCTGCAAACTTCTTATTTTTTTTCACTACTTACTGTAAATAATAAAGAATATGCATGTTTGGGTTTGCCATAATCAGACTCACCCAGAGAATCATTCACAGGTCATTTTTCCAATATAATCACTGCTGCAAAACCCAAAAACAGTTGTGGAATTGCACTTTTATTTTGCAACTAGCTGTAGTATCTGGCGTTACCCGGCATAGTAACTCCCTGCCTTTCTCCCACTCTGCTGACCCTATCCTCTAATGATAATGAGATGACTCTGCTGACCCTATCCTCTAATGATAATGAGATGACTCTACTGACCCTGCCCTTTAATGATAATGAGATGACTCTGCTGACCCTGTCCTCTAATGATAATGCGATGATTCTACTGACCCTCTCTTCTAATGATAATGAGATGACTCTACTGACCCTGCCCTTTAATGATGAGATGTCTCTGCTGACCCTATCCTCTAATGATAATGAGATGACTCTGCTGACCCTATCCTCTAATGATAATGAGATGACTCTGCTGACCCTATCATGGAGAGAAAAAATATCCAGCAACGGATTCTATCCGATGCTGGATATTTTTTCTCTCCATGATTGTGTCTCTCCGCCCGGGCCAGGGCGTTCTGTGCATCGGTGGTGGATCCTAGAGTGAAGAGGGGTGAGCTGAATACATTCATTTCTTTATACTCTGCTGACCCTATCCTCTAATGATAATGAGATAACTCTGCTGACCCTGCCGTCTAATGATAATGAGATAACTCTGCTGACCCTGCCGTCTAATGATAATGAGATAACTCTGCTGACCCTGCCGTCTAATGATAATGAGATGACTCTGCTGACCCTGCCCTCTAATGATAATGAGATGACTCTGCTGACCCTGCCCTCTAATGATAATGAGATGACTCTGCTGACCCTGCCCTCTAATGACAATGAGATAACTGTGCTGACCCTGCCGTCTAATGATAATGAGAGCACGCTGTTGACCCTGCCCTCTAATGATAATGAGCTGACTCTGCTGACTCTGTCCTCTAATGATAATGAGATGACTCTGCTGACCCTGTTGTCTAATTATAATGAGATGACTCTGCTGGCCCTATCCTCTAATGATAATGAGTTGACTCTGCTGACCCTGCCCTCTAATGATAATGAGATGACTCTGCTGACTGTCCTCTAATGATAATGAGATGACTCTGCTGACTCTGTCCTCTAATGATAATGAGATGACTCTGCTGACCCTATCCTCTAATGATAATGAGAGGACTCTGCTGACCCTGTCCTCTAATAATAATGAGATGACTCTGCTGACTCTGTCCTCTAATAATAATGAGATGACTCTGCTGACCCTGTCCTCTAATGATAATGAGATGACTCTGCTGACCCTATCCTCTAATGATAATGAGAGGACTCTGCTGACCCTGTCCTCTAACAATAATGAGATGACTCTGCTGACTCTGTCCTCTAATGATAATGAGATGACTCTGCTGAACCTGTCCTCTAATGATAATGAGATGACTCTGCTTACCCTGTCCTCTAATGATAATGAGATAACTCTGCTGACCCTGTCCTCTAATGATAACGAGATGACTCTGCTGACCCTATCCTCTAATGATAATGAGAGGACTCTGCTGACCCTGTCCTCTAACAATAATGAGATGACTCTGCTGACTCTGTCCTCTAATGATAATAAGATGACTCTGCTGAACCTGTCCTCTAATGATAATGAGAGGACTCTGCTGATTCTGTCACGGTTGTCTCTCTTCTATATGAGACTTCAGGAAATGTCATTGTTTAAAAAGTGAAACCCTAGATGATTCTGATGAACCTGACCTCTAATGATGGAGAGAAATCTACAGAACAACGCTTTCCTAGAAAATTAGATGACTCTACCGACCCTAACGTCTCATGATGAGAAGACTCTACTGACCCCACCTTACAATGACATTGAGATATCACTTCCGACCCCAACATATAATGATGATAACTCTACCAACACTACCTTATAATGTATATAAGATAATCCTGTCCTCTTATAATAGAGGACTCTGCAGACCCTACTCTAATAATAATGAGATTACTGTGCTACCTGCTCCCTCACCTGATAATGACTCTACTGACCACATGATAATGAGATAGTTCTACTGTCCCCTCTTTCTACCAATGAGATGACTCTGCTGATCCTATCCTCTAATGATAATCATGAGGCTTTTCTTAATCTACATCCACATGATGGGATGATTCCTCTGCCTCACTTTTGTGCTAATGACAGATCCTGTTGAGCCTATCCTCTAATGATAACAAGCCAGGCAGCCATTGATCCCTGTAGTAAGTGATTATTGATTATTTGGTTTGGAACGGTCCATTGCCCTCCGCGTCCTCCGGGGCTGCACATGGAGTAATCAGGCCAGGACTAATTAGCGGCATGTTAAACATTAAATAATCTTTATTACACACAAACATCATGAGTTTCCAGAAGGAATTGATTTTTGAACATATGTTACATTACAAAAAATCCCTATAAATGGTGTAAACTAAACAATGCATTATAGGTAATGGGCAGAATATAATATACTGCAGGGACCTCTAGATTGTGGCTTCATATTCTCCAGTTACATAGAATTTATTTTTTTATTTTTTTTTAAAAAAAAAAGAAAAAAAAAGAATTTATTTTGAATATAAAAATATTTTGCTCCCAAAATAAAAAAAAGTCTTTACTCCCATTTCAGCTCCTACATTTTTATAAAGAACCTTATCCTCTCAAAGAGACGGCCGAGGTGTTTTTTTGTTTTTTTGTGCTTTCAATTATATATATATATATATATATATATATATATATATATATATATATATATATATATATATATATATATATTTTTATATATATATATATATATATATATATATATATATATATATATATATTTTGGTTATTAGAGATTGATTTTTGTACGCCGAGCTGTAGATTTTATTGTTTCTGGATCTATAAAACTAGTGATTTTGCCCTTTTGATGCTTTTTAAAGTATGATATAAATATATTTTTATTTCTTTTTAGTTCAGATAACAACACATAATAACGCCAAATTATGTTATATTTAAAAAAAAAATAATATTTTAATAAAGTTTAGGAAATGGACGGTGATTAAAACTTTTCTATTTTTATAAATATTTATTTGTTATTTTTTTCATTTTTTTTAGTCCTTTTAGGGGACTGGATCCTGTGGTTGCTTGGACCAGTCGCCGATTTGCAGCCAAGTCCTTCCACCTGAAGAATGTATATGGAACAAGGTCACGGGAGGATGTTGCACTTCCCGTGGTCTCTAGGACCCCTTCTGTGTTGCGCTTTGGTCGAGCCACGCCAGCTCCAGCCCACAGGTCTTTCCTCCTCCACTGCTCCTCTTCAACCTTCTGACTTTCTCCACACTCCACTATTGAGTGTACTCACCCCTATGGCTCCACCCCCCCAGGCCTGGCTTCGGGTATAACCTGCCCTTGCCATGTGTGATGAGGTGTTGCTGAGTGAGAGTGTTGTGTTTTTGTGTGAGCCGGTGGTGACCTCCTCCTTACCCAGGATGGAATACCACACCTCAGGATGAGGTGCAGTACCTCTGTGGTGACTGAAGCCTCAGGGGCACCACAAATACAGTACAGACCAAAAGTTTGGACACACCTTGTCATCTCTAGAACAACTGTGAAGAGGAGACTTTGTGCAGCAGCCTTCATGGTAAAATAGCTGCTAGGAAACCACTGCTAAGGACAGGCAACAAGCAGAAGAGACGTGTTTGGGTAAAGAACACAAGGAATGGACATTAGACCAGTGGAGATCTGTGCTTTGTTCTGATGAGTCCAAATTTGAGATCTTTGGATCCAACCACCGTGTCTTTGTAGAAAAGGTGAACGGATGGACTCTACATGCCTGGTTCCCACCGTGACGCATGGAGGAGGAGGTGTGATGGTGTGGGGGTGTTTTGCTGGTGACACTGTTGGGGATTTATTCAACATTGAAGGCATACAGAAGCAACATGGCTACCACAGCATCTTGCAGCGGCGTGCTATTCCATCCGGTTTGCGTTTAGTTGGACCATCATTTATTTATCCACAGGACAATGACCCTAAACACACCTCCAGGCTGTGTAAGGGCTATTTACTAAGAAGGAGAGTGATGGGGTGCTACGCCAGATGACCTGGCCTCCACAGTCACCAGACCTGAACCCAATCGAGATGGTTTGGGGTGAGCTGGACCGCAGAGTGAAGGCAAAAGGGCCAACAAGTGCTAAGCATCTCTGGAAACTCCTTCAAGACTGTTGAAAAACCATTTCCAGTGACTACCTCTTGAAGATCATCAAGAGAATGCCAAGAGTGTGCAAAGCAGTAATCAAAGCAAAAGGTGGCTACTTTGAAGAACCTAGAATATAAGACATATTTTCAGGTGTTTCACACTTTTTTAAGTATTTCATTCCACATGTGATAATTCATAGTTTTGATGCCTTCAATGTGAATCTACAATTTTCAGAGTCATGAAAATAAAGAAAACTCTTTGAATGAGAAGATGTGTCCAAACTTTTGGTCTGAACTGTACATGCCCACTCTTCTGGGCGCCTCCAAGAAGGAGGGAACTCCCAGAAAGCTAGAAGACTTCGCAAATCTCCCAGGCGAAATTGAAATCGCCTAAAACCTAACCAAAATCATCGATTTTTGAATGTCTTGTGTGCCCTGTAGCAATTGAGATCAGTAGGCCTGGCCTCTAAGGGAAGGACAGCCTCTAAAGGAAGGAAGGCCTCTAAAGGAAGGACAGCCTCCAATAGGAGAACCTCTAAAAGAAGGAAGGCCTCTAAAGGAAGGACAGCCTCCAATAGGAGAACCTCTAAAAGAAGGACGGCCTCTAAAGGAAGGACAGCCTCCAATAGGAGAACCTCTAAAAGAAGGACGGCCTCTAAAGGAAGGACAGCCTCCAAAAGGAGAACCTCTAAAAGAAGGATGGGCTCTAAAAGAAGAAATATCAGTAACAAATGTTAACACCCTTGAATCATTGAGTACACGTTTACAAACAGCGAGAAATAAGTGTATTCTACGCGACACGTGACTTCCGGTGGTTGCCATGGTAGCACAGGGTCATGTGATGACGCCTGTAGCTAACATGAGTCACTTCCTCTCAATGCTGTAATACAGCCAGCATTGAAAGTAAAGCACCGTATCTAGTTCTCTTGCTCTGTACCCGTGATCAGCAGATAGGGCAGAGCGATCGGATTGCTGATCGCTATAGCCCCCTAGGGGGACTAGTAAAATAAAAAAAAAAAAGTAAAAAAAAAAGTTTAAAAAAATAAAAAAAAAAAAACAAAAAACCAAAAGTTCAAATCACCCCCCTTTCGCCCCATTGAAAATTAAAGGGTTAAAAAAATTAAAAATATACACATATTTGGTATCGCCGCGTTCAGAAACGTCCGATCTATCAAAATATAAAATCAATTAATCTGATCAGTAAACGGCGTAGCGGCAAAAAAAATTCCAAACGCCAAAATTACGTTTTTTGGTCGCCGCAAGTTTTGTGCAAAATGCAATAACAGACGATCAAAACGTAGTATCTGCGCAAAAATGGTATCATTAGAAACGTCAGATCGAGACGGAAAAAATAAGCCATCACTGAGCCATAGATCTCAAAAAATGAGAACACTACGGGTTTCAGAAAATGGCATAAAACGTGCGCCACTTTTATTGGACAAATTTGTGATTTTTTTAACCCCTTAGATACAAGTAAACCTATACATGTTTGGTGTCTACAAACTTGCACCGACCTCAGGTATCACACCGACACATCAGTTTTACCATATAGTGAACAAGGTGAATAAAACATCCCAAAAACTATTGTGCGATCGCACTTTTTTTGCAGTTTTTCCACACTTGGAATTTTTTTGCTGTTTCCCAGTACACTATATGGTAAAACTTATGGTTTCATTTAAAAGTACAACTCGTCCTGCAAAAAACAAGCCCTCATATGGCAAGATTGATGGAAAAATTAAAAAGTTACGGCTCTCGGAAGAAGGGGCGCAAAAAGCAAAAACGGAAAGTGCCCGGGGGCTGAAGGGGTTAAACATTAGATTAGGTCATACACAGGGGTAAACTGAAAAGTAAAGAAGAAATAAAGAAGGGAACATTCACCTTGATTATACCTATTACCACCATACATCAAAAATAATATTGCCATATAGTTCATAAAACACTGCAATAGTGTCACGCTCCCCGGGCCCTCGGCTCCCCTTCCCGGGTCTCCTGTCCCGCTCCCCGGCTCACCTGCCACGCTCCCCGCGTCCCAGTCTCTTGTGCCCGTCCTTCCTAGGCTCCCTGGCCGCCGATCCCGGCGCCCGACGGCCTCCCAGGCCCTGGCCGGCTCCCCTGCGTCCTCCTCTCAGCCTCCTTCCCTGGCTTCTGGCACCCGGGCCGCGCGCATGCGCATTAGGGCGCGCGCGCGGTCACTGACCCTTTCTTAAAGGGCCAGCGCCCATTAACAGGAAATGAGGTTAGACAGGTACGGGGTATAAAGGGGGTTCTTGTCCAAGGGGGCGGGGCCTGATCTTCGTGTTTTCTGAGCTAGGAGTCAGGTCTCCTTGTGTTTTCCTGCCATACTTACGTATCTCTCTTCTAGAGCTGATCCCGCCTCGCCATCCAGTCCTGCTGAATTCCGAGCCCCGCACGCTGTCCGTCTGCCATCTGACAGTCCGTACCATCTCGGATCCCTGCGGTGACCCGTCATCTCGCTCCAAAGGTTCCGGACCCCGCCTGACATCATCTTGGCTTCCGAACCTGAGCTACGTCACCCGGACTGCCATCTGTGACTCCGTGGTCCCAGGGACTCCTCCGCTACCTTCACTTGCACGGACTGTTCTGCTGCCCATCAGTGCTTCAGCTACCGGACTCCCTACCACCATCTTAGAGTTCGGCCCAGTGGATCCACCTCCTGGGTCTGCCCGACCGCCCGGCCCTGACAGTAAGATCAGGCCATGGATCCCGCTGCAGCACTATTGGCCCTGCAAGAGGAACTCCAACGCCAGCGTGAAGTCCAGACCCGCATGCTGCAATTTATGACCTCCGTGGACACCCGCCTGTACACGTTACAAGCATCAATGACGCCTGCGGCAACCAGATCCCCCACTAGGCAATCCACGGCTCCCGCACCAGTGGCAGCCGCGTCGGATGCCTCCCGACTCCGTTTGGCGTCACCACCTCGTTATGCTGGAGATCCCAAGACCTGCAGGGGCTTCATAAACCAATGTTCCCTTCATTTCACGCAGCTGCCACATCTGTTCGCCTCCGACCAAGCCAAGGTCGCCTTTATAATGTCTCACCTGGAGGGCGAGGCACTGGCGTGGATGAACCCCTTGTGGGAGAAGGAGGACCCCATGACCAAGGATCTTCAAGAATTCCTGCAGGCCTTTCGCAGTACCTTTGACGAGCCGGGACGCGCCTCTGCGTCTGCTTCATCACTTCTCCGCCTACGTCAAGGAACACTGACGGTGGGCCAATACGCCATCCGTTTCCGCACTTTGGCTTCTGAACTCGGGTGGAATAATGAGGCCCTGACAGCCGCCTTCTGGGAAGGACTTTCGAGTCGCATCAAAGATGAGTTGGCGGGTCGTGACGTGCCCTCCACCCTAGATGCCCTGATTGCCCTAGCCACTCGAGTGGACATTCGTTTTCAGGAGCGCTCCAAAGAGCTGGTTCGTGAGCGACGTGCGGTACGGCACTCCTCCCCGCCACAGAAATCCTCTGTGCCACAGTCATCAACAGCTGGGATTCCTGTCCACGAACCCATGCAGGTTGACCGAGTACGACAGTCTGACCAACGTCGAGCAGAGCGGCTCGCCAAGGGCCTCTGCTTTTACTGCGGAGAGGGCACACATCTCCTACGCTCCTGTCCGGAAAGGCCGGGAAACTCCAAAGCCTAGGGTTGGTAGGAGAGGCCACCCTAGGTGCTGGGACTCTCTCAGACCCAGTTATGTGGACGGTACAAGTATCAAAAGGAGAGGCTGAGGCATACCTCGACTCCGGAGCAGCAGGCAATTTTATCCAGCAGGCCACGGTGGACAAGCACCAGCTGCCTGTTACTCTACTCGAGAAGCCCCTACTGATTGCCTCGGTGGATGGGAGACCCCTCTCTGATACCATCTCCTGGATCACCAAGCCGGTGGAACTGCGTATCGGTGCTCTGCACACCGAGAACATCTCTCTCTACGTTCTTCCACACATGTCCCATCAAATCCTGCTGGGACTTCCTTGGTTGCGAACACACGAACCATCAGTCAGCTGGGGTACTGGCGAAATCACCCGTTGGGGCTCTGCCTGTCATGAAAGATGTTTAAAGTCTATACAACCAGTCCGACGACCTCCGGTTCCTGAGTACCTACCGGGTCTGCCCTCGGCCTATTGGTCCTTCGCGGACGTTTTTGACAAGAAGGAGTCTGAGGTACTTCCGCCACACCGTCCCTACGATTGCGCCATCGACCTGCTCCCAGGAACAACACCACCTCGAGGACGGATATATCCGTTGTCTCCAGCCGAAACCAGGGCCATGTCCACCTACATCACGGAAAGCCTGGCAAAGGGATTCATCCGGAGATCCTCCTCTCCTGCGGGAGCAGGCTTCTTCTTCGTTAAGAAGAAAGAGGGTGACCTACGCCCATGCATTGACTACCGGGGCTTGAATCAGATTACCATAAAAAACAAGTACCCCCTACCGCTCATCCCCGAATTATTCGATCGGCTCAGAGGAGCCCGTGTGTTCACCAAACTGGATCTTCGGGGTGCCTACAACCTAGTTCGTATCCGCTCTGGAGACGAATGGAAGACCGCGTTTAATACTCGCGATGGGCACTATGAATACTGCGTGATGCCCTTCGGTCTGTGTAACGCTCCTGCCGTATTCCAAGAACTGGTGAACGACATTTTCCGGGACCTCCTCTACGTATGTGTAGTAGTTTATCTGGATGACATCCTTGTCTTCTCTCCGGACCTCCAGACCCACAGAGAGAACGTAAAGCTGGTTCTACAAAGACTGAGAGAGAATCGTCTCTATGCCAAATATGAAAAGTGCGTCTTTGAGCAGTCTTCTCTTCCTTTCCTGGGATACATCATCTCGGGTACTGGGCTGCAGATGGATCCAAAGAAGGTCTCCTCCATCCTCCACTGGCCTCCCCCTTCTGGACTGAAGGCAATCCAACGGTTCCTGGGATTTGCCAACTACTACCGCCAGTTTATCCCTCACTTCTCCGCCCTGACTGCTCCTCTCTCCGCTCTGACCAAAAAGGAGGCTAATCCAAAGGACTGGTCACCTGCGGCCGACGCCGCGTTTTGCTCCCTGAAGCGAGCATTCGCCTCCTCTCCTGTACTCCACCGACCGGAGTTAAACCGCCAGTTCACCTTAGAGGTGGATGCCTCCTCCTCGGGAGCCGGAGCAGTGCTCATGCAAAAATCCTCCTCCGGGAAGATGGTGACTTGCGGTTTCTTCTCTAAAAGCTTCTCAGCACCTGAACGTAATTACACCATCGGTGACCGAGAACTATTGGCGGTCAAACTGGCTCTGGAGGAGTGGCGCTACCTCCTGGAAGGAGCAGTGTACCCTGTGATTATCTACACGGACCACAAGAACCTGGAATACCTGCGGTCCGCTCAGCGACTGAACCCACGACAAGCCAGGTGGTCCTTATTCTTTGCCAGGTTTGACTTCCAGCTTCACTTCCGACCCGCAGACAAGAATATACGCGCTGATGCCTTGTCTAGGTCTCTCATGCCTCTGGAGCAGGAGGAAGAGACTACCCAACCTATCATCTCTCCTAGCAAGATTGTTCCGGTGGCTCCTGTCACTCTGGCCCAGATACCACCCGGGAAGACCTATGTCTCTGAGACCGACAGGCAAAAAGTGTTACACTGGGGTCATGCCTCGAAAACAGCCGGCCATGCAGGCCAGAAGAGAACATGGGGTGCGATTGTACGCCATTACTGGTGGCCATCCCTTCGCACGGACGTTGCCGCCTTTGTCTCTGCCTGCCCCTCTTGTGCCAGGAACAAGACGCCCAAACACCTGCCCTATGGCCGTCTTCTGCCTCTGCCGATACCCTCAGTTCCATGGCAACACATAGCGATGGACTTTATTACGGACTTGCCAGTATCATCCGGACACACAGTCATATGGGTCGTGGTGGATCGGTTCTCCAAAATGGCTCACTTCGTCCCTATGCCCGGACTGCCCTCTGCTCAGGAACTCGCGGAAGCCTATATACAACATATCTTCCGCTTGCATGGCTTTCCTTCCCACATCGTGTCCGACAGAGGAACTCAGTTCACCTCCCGCTTCTGGAGGGCTCTCTGCAAACATCTGGGAGTGACTCTGGACTTTTCTTCCGCTTACCATCCTCAGTCTAATGGCCAAGTGGAAAGGGTCAATCAAATCTTGACCTCCTTCTTACGTCACTATGTCAACGCCCATCACGACGACTGGTCCACGCTTCTGCCTTGGGCTGAATTCTCCCATAACCACCACGTCAGTGAGTCGTCCTCCAAATCTCCCTTCCATGTCGTTTACGGACTGCAGCCTTCCGTCCCGTTGCCTATATCCCCTTCTTCGGATGTCCCTGCTGCTGATACTGTAGCCCGTGACTTCGCTACCATTTGGGACTCTGTCAAGGCGTCCCTTGGGCGCGCTTCCCAGCGGATGAAGAAACACGCTGACAAAAGGCGTCTAGATCCTCCGTGTTTCTCTCCTGGTGACCTGGTCTGGCTTGCTTCCCAGTACATCCGACTGAAGATACCTTCCTACAAGCTGGGTCCTCGCTACATCGGGCCGTTTAAGGTCCTCAGCAAGATCAATGAGGTCTCCTACAAACTGAGGCTTCCGACCACGATGAAAATACCCAACTCCTTCCACGTCTCTCTACTCAAGCCGGTGTTCCTTGGTCCCTTCTCCGCTGCTGCCAGTCCAGCTCCTCCTCCTATTGCTGAGGACGACATCTATGCGGTAAGGGATATCGTGGCCATGAAGACTGTTCGTGGCCGGCAGTTCTTCCTGGTGGACTGGGAGGGGTATGGTCCTGAGGATAGATCCTGGGAACCCAGGGAGAACGTGGGCTCTCCTCTGATCCGTGCCTTCATGTCCCGGTTGCGGGGAGGGGGGCGTGGGGAGGGGGGTACTGTCACGCTCCCCGGGCCCTCGGCTCCCCTTCCCGGGTCTCCTGTCCCGCTCCCCGGCTCACCTGCCACGCTCCCCGCGTCCCAGTCTCTTGTGCCCGTCCTTCCTAGGCTCCCTGGCCGCCGATCCCGGCGCCCGACGGCCTCCCAGGCCCTGGCCGGCTCCCCTGCGTCCTCCTCTCAGCCTCCTTCCCTGGCTTCTGGCACCCGGGCCGCGCGCATGCGCATTAGGGCGCGCGCGCCGTCACTGACCCTTTCTTAAAGGGCCAGCGCCCATTAACAGGAAATGAGGTTAGACAGGTACGGGGTATAAAGGGGGTTCTTGTCCAAGGGGGCGGGGCCTGATCTTCGTGTTTTCTGAGCTAGGAGTCAGGTCTCCTTGTGTTTTCCTGCCATACTTACGTATCTCTCTTCTAGAGCTGATCCCGCCTCGCCATCCAGTCCTGCTGAATTCCGAGCCCCGCACGCTGTCCGTCTGCCATCTGACAGTCCGTACCATCTCGGATCCCTGCGGTGACCTGTCATCTCGCTCCCAAGGTTCCGGACCCCGCCTGACATCATCTCGGCCTCCGAACCTGAGCTACGTCACCCGGACTACCATCTGTGACTCCGTGGTCCCAGGGACTCCTTCGCTACCTTCACTTGCACGGACTGTTCTGCTGCCCATCAGTGCTTCAGCTACCGGACTCCCTACCACCATCTTAGAGTTCGGTCCAGTGGATCCACCTCCTGGGTCTGCCCGACCGCCCGGCCCTGACAAATAGTAATTCCAGAAAATGTCACTGTATATCACTGTACAATATGAAAAAAGTCTACGTGATTCTAATTTGCTTGTTACTGATCAGTCCCGGATGGAGTGCTGATCCGTGTGTGGTTCATCTCCAGTGTCCAGCTCTGTCTGCTGTACTGCATGTCAGGGTGGCATGGTAATCCGGCATGCAGCTCTGATGTCAGGGCTCTGGCCTGCTCAGGTAGCTGCAGGTTGCCTGAGTATTCGGGTAGCGAGCCCATAACCAGTACTATATGGTGACAGTGTATTTAGTGACAAGACAAGCTCAGCTCTGGTAATGCTGGGTTCTACTTCATCACTTACTCTGCTCTGCTTACCAAGCTGCTGTCTGCACTCTCAGCTCTGCTACATCAACTTAGCTTTTCAGTTCTAAAGTGTTGTCTGTATACTGGGTTCTGCTGTATGAAGGTGCCTGTCTGGGATCTCATCTCTGCTGTATGAAGGTGCCTGTCTGGGATCTCATCTCTGCTGTTTGATGGTGCCGTCTGCACACATAGCTCGGGTACACTAGGGCACCTGTCTGCTGTCTCAGCTTTGCTATTCCTTGGTTTTATCCACACACTCAGCTCTGCTGTACCAAGGTTCTCTCGGCACACTCAGCTCTGCTGTGCCAGAGATCTATCTGTACATTCAGCTCTGCTACATTAAGATATCTGCCTGCCAACTCGGATCTGCTGTATCAAGATACACATCCATCTACAAGGCACTGCTATTCCAAGGTGCTGTCCAAACACTCCTATCTGCTATTCTATGGTGCCTGTTCACACTCCGGCTCCTCGGAAACCGGTACCCTCCAGCATCTCCGGCTCTGCTGATCCCCACTATTCCACCTGCTGTCCTACCTGTCCCGCTGGGATATTCAATTTGATGGTTCTTTAGCCCCTATATCTGGTAGCAGGTAAAGCACCAGAGGCACCAACAATATTCCAAAATGCGGGTGGCACGGTGGCTCAGTGGTTAGCACTGCAGTCTTGTGGTTGCTCAATGGTTAGCACTGCAGTCTTATGGTGGCTCAGTGGTTAGCACTGCAGTCTTATAGTGGCTCAATGGTTAGCACTGCAGCCTTGTGGTGGCTCAGTGGTTAGCACTGCAGTCTTGTGGTGGCTCAGTGGTTAGCACTGCAGTCTTATAGTGGCTCAGTGGTTAGCACTGCAGTCTTGTGGTGGCTCAGTGGTTAGCACTGCTGTCTTATTGTGGCTCATTGGTTAGCACTGCAATCTTGTGGTGGCTCAGTGGTTAGCACTGCAGTCTTGTGGTCACTCAGTGGTTAGCACTGCAGTCTTGTGGTGGCTCAGTGGTTAGCACTGCTGTCTTATAGTGGCTCATTGGTTAGCACTGCAATCTTGTGGTGGCTCAGTGGTTAGCACTGCAGTCTTGTGGTGGCTCAGTGGTTAGCACTGCAGTCTTGCAGCGCTGGGGTCCTGGGTTCAAATCCCACCAAGGACACCATCTGCAAGGAGTTTGTATGTTCTCCCCGTGTTTGCGTGGGTTTCCTCCGGGTTCTCCGGTTTCCTCCCACACTCCAAAAACATACAGATAGGGACTCTAGATTGTGAGCCCCAATGGGGACAGCGTTCCTGATGTATGTAAAGCGCTGTGGAATATGTTAGCGCTATATCAATGAATAAATATTATTATTATAAAATGTGGTTGTTGCACTCGAAATTTGTTTTATATTTACTTCCATTGTAGAATCATTTTCAGTTATAATGAAGCCGATAACTGCCCATCAGTAAGAGACAATCTAATAACAGCTTCCTTTAATGGAAGTGTCAGAATGAATCAGTCAATATATGGACGGGGAAATGTTCTCCATGAGAGCTGCGATACGCCATTAATGGCATGATTTGTAGAAAATCCTATTTCTATCTGATAATTGTGTTCCCAATGATGATGTCCATAAACAGCGAGAATAATGGTCTCATACTGGGAGAAAACACAGCGCTAGCGAGATAACATGCACGGACTCATCACCGAGAAAGCCTCTAATCACCAACAGTCAGATGGCTCCACTCTTGTAATAGCAGGCAGTATTATAGCAGGTATATTCTTGTACATAGAAGCAGTATTATTGTAGTTTTATTCTTGTACATAGGGGGCAGTATTATAGTTGTTATATTTTTGTACATAGGGGCAGTATTATAGTAGTTATATTCTTGTACATAGGGGAAGTATTATAGTAGTTATATTCTTATACATAGGTGCAGTATTATAGCAGTTATATTCTTGTACATAGGGGCAGTATTATAGTTGTTATATTCTTGTACATAGGGGGCAGTATTATAGTAGTTATATTCTTGTACATAGGAGCAGTATTATAGCAGTTATATTCTTGTACATAGGGGGCAGTATTATAGTTGTTATATTCTTGTACACAGGAGCAGTATTATAGTAGTTATATTCTTGTACATAGGGGGCAGTATTATAGTAGTTATATTCTTGTACATAGGAGCAGTATTATAGTAGTTATATTCTTGTACATAGGGGCAGTATTATAGTAGTTATATTCTTGTACATAGGGGCAGTATTATAGCAGTTATATTCTTGTACATAGGGGCAGTATTATAGTAGTTATATTCTTGTACATTGGGGCAGAATTATAGTAGTTATATTCTTGTACATAGGGGCAGTATTATAATAGTTATATTCTTGTACATAGGGGCAGTATTATAATAGTTATATTCTTGTACATAGGGGCAGTATTATAGTAGTTATATTCTTGTACATAGGGGCAGTATTATAGTAGTTATATTCTTGTACATAGGGAACAGTATTATAGTAGTTATATTCTTGTACATAGGGGCAGTATTATAGTAGTTATATTCTTGTACAACGGAGCAGTATTATAGTAGTTATATTCTTGTACACAGGAGCAGTATTATAGTAGTTATAGTCTTGTACATAGGGGCAGTATTATAGTAGTTATATTCTTGTACATAGGGGCAGTATTATAGTAGTTATATTCTTGTACATAGGGGCAGTATTATAGTAGTTATATTCTTGTATATAGGGGGCAGTATTATAGTAGTTATATTCTTGTATATAGGGGCAGTATTATAGTAGTTATATTCTTGTACATAGGGGGCAGTATTATAGTAGTTATATTCTTGTACATAGGGGCAGTATTATAGTAGTTATATTCTTGTATATAGGGGCAGTATTATAGTAGTTACATTCTTGTACATAGAGGCAGTATTATAGTAGTTATATTCTTGTACATAGGGGGCAGTATTATAGCAGTTATATTCTTGTATATAGGGGCAGTATTATAGTAGTTATATTCTTGTACATAGGGGGCAGTATTATAGTAGTTATATTCTTGTACATAGGGGCAGTATTATAGTAGTTATATTCCTGTACATAGGGGGCAGTATTATAGTAGTTATATTCTTGTACATAGGATAAGTATTATAGTAGTTATATTCTTGTACATAGGGGCAGTATTATAGTAGTTATAGTCTTGTACATAGGAGCAGTATTATAGTACTTATATTCTTGTACATAGGGGCAGTATTATAGTAGTTATATTCTTGTACATAGGAGCAGTATTATAGTAGTTATATTCTTGTACATAGGGGGCAGTATTATAGTAGTTATATTCTTGTACATAGAGGGCAGTGTTATAGTAGTTATATTCTTGTACATAGGAGCAGTATTATAGCAGCTATATACATATACATGCACACACATTATAGACTTAGATGAATCAGTTGAGCACATATACATTGGCCTTTGATGTGTAATGTGCTTCATTCTGCTTGGTGGATGTCTCCCTCTAGTGGGCAGATTTAGGAAGTTATCTTTCCTACATTCATACAATTTGATGTTAGAATATTTCTCAGCCTGACATTTATATGAAACACTTATATCCGCTCAGCTGACAGTATCACACACAATAGGTTTAGATACAGTGTCTGAGCAGACTATGACCCACAGGGGGTGCAAGTGTCAGTGCAGTTTTGACTGTTACCTGCAGATCAAGGGCCATGGGATCCTATGATCCTATGATCCTATATTGGACATAATGGGATGTAAGGACTGAGCCTTCATCTTATAGTGGGTGACAGAGGGGTGCAGATGCTGAGGTGCCGCAGTCCCTCCATTAGTAAAGCATTAATGGCTGATTCTCAGTGGGAAGCAGCATGTTTTTTATTTCTCTCTAGCAGACCCCTGGCATTGAGCGTCCTGAGACCCAGGTGCAGCCGCTCCACAATGGACGCCCTCATCATGGCGCTCCAGATGGTCAGTGCTTGTGTTCATCTCACTCCGAGGACCTCATGATTGAAATCTGTGGAGTTGTATAACAGACCGGCCACTGGGGGCGCTGTCCACAATGACTTTTCCTTAATTCAAAAAATAAGAGAAACAACATTCACCTTAACCATCCTCCTCTCCAATTCTGACACCTCCATAATTCTCCAGTTTGCCCCCTCCTCCTTTCAGTAGCTCCACACCTGTCTGATTTTGGGGGGCTTCTTCTGTGTGCAGCGCCCTCTTCAGGTCACCAAAGATTCTCAATTAGACTTAGGTCTGAGCTCAGGCCTAAGACATTCCAGAACTTCCAGCTTCTTCTGTTGATTTGGAGGTCACTCAAGTTACATTGTTGGGCTTCCTATTCATGTTCAGCTTGTTATCAGAAGGCTGAAGGTTTTGTTGGAAAAGTGACTGATATTTGGAACTGTTCATAATTACCTCCACCTTGACTAAAGCCCCAAATCTGACTGCCGAAAAAATGCCACAAAGCACAATGTTGCTTCCACCATGCCTCACTGTGGGTATGGTGCTGTTTTGGTGATGCACAATGTTAGTTTTACACCAAACACATCTTTTGAAATAATAGCCAAAAATGTCATCCTTAGTCTCATCAGATATAACTCATTTGCCCCATGCTTTTGACAGATTTGATGTAGCTTTTGGAAAAACATAGCGGAGCTTGGATGTTTTTATTCTTGCCACTAACCCTACAGACAGGAGGCATGGCGATTATGGGAGATTGTTGTCATAAGCAGGACACAACCAGTACTTTCCAGAAATTACTGCAGCTCCTTTAATGTTGTTATCGGCTTCTTTGCAGCCTCCCGGACCAATATTCTTTGTAGCGCCGGCGTCCCTGCACTGGCCTGCCTCTACCCAGCAGGGATGTTGATTAACTTATCCTCGCAGCTGGACGGCGTCGTACCTTGCACTCCCATGGCCATCCATGTGCTTGGCGGCCTCCTCCTCCCTGTGTCTGTGCATGCAGGACAGGTCCTCAGAAATGCTCCCAGGGCACATGTGTGGGCCTACCCTGCTTTTAAAGGGCTGGCGCTCTATTTCCCAAAAAGGCTCTAGGTATTTAAGGCATCCTCCCATTAGGGGAGGTGCCTGTGCAACGTCTTTAGTTAGTCTGCTAGCTAGTTGTCAGGTCTCGTGCTTCTACCCTGTTACCTTTACCTGTGTCCACCTACCTATACCTATCTACCCCTGTTATGCCAATCGTACCTGCCCACACCCAACCATCCTGTCTACATCAGAAACTCTGTCTGTATCTAAGCCCACCCCTGCCCTGGGGGTCAGCTGCCACAGTCCCGGACACTGCCCTGGGAGTGGGATCCGGCATCCACGCTTAGTAAAACTCTTTTCTCATCAGGGTGATGCCAGGTCCCCCCAGTGGTCCAGAGGGTCCACCCCTACTTCCGTAGGTCACTTCTAGACTCGCAAACTTTACATTCTTCTTGTCTTTTTATGAATTCTGTGGGACGTCCAATTCTAGATAATATCAATGTTTTGCTAATTTGATGATGTCTTCACAGTGTACAATGGTATATCTAATGCCTTGGAAATATTTTTGTACCTTGTCCTTACTGATAACTTTCCATAATGAGATCCCTTTGCTGTGTTGGCAGCTGTTGAAGGATCATGTGTGCCGCCCCCGCGTCAGCAGCCAGGCTACTCAGATTTACAGTTCATGACGCCACCCATGGTGTGTGGTAAGGTGGAGTACCACCGCTGCAGCTGGGGAGTACCCGGTGGCAATGTAGTGGGCAGCTAGGTGTTTAACCACTCCACGGGTAGGGGGAAAGCCCCGGGACTCAGTGATGGTGACAGGGAGGTGCCGTTGGGGAGGTAAGGGTCACTTACCTCCCTCAGTCCAATGACGCTGACACCGACAACTTAGTAAACCAAAGTTCTGGACACCGCTGCCGCTGAGGGAAGCACGCCTGGGTCCCATTTCTGCTGGTGTTTCCTGTTGATCTTTGACCTTTCCGTTGGCACCTTGTTCTCTTCCTAGTTGGCCCCTGTAGCTTGAAACTAGTCGGGTCCCGCTCCCCAGTGTGGCTGAGGGAGCTTGCTCTCAGGGTTCACGCTTGTGATTTTCTGGACCGTATGTGTGGAAAGTCCTATCCCCTAGTACCCCGATTTTGGAGCGGGTGGAGAGCGGATCTTGAAGGCTCTGTTCTCGTCACGTAATTTGTCAGGTTGCCTGAAGCTACTCCCTGATCTAGGGTCCACGTACCCCGTCGTACCCTGGTCCCAAATAAGAAAGCCGCGGAGACACCATCACGTGTTTCTCAACGCTGGCAGGAAACTAGCCAGGTCTTTCACCGGGAAGGAACAACCACGGGAAGGGCAGTCTCCAGTCAAGGAGACCACCTATACCAAACATGGTATCCATCCACAGACAGCCGTTTCGGGGTATTTGCCCCTCATCAGTGTGGAGTAGGACTCTGGCTAGTGGGGGCAATGCCTAGTAAAAGACTACTTAAGCAAGCATTGTTGACCTTAGGGAGATCAACATATCCACTGCGGAGACACCATCACGTGTTTCTCAACGCAGTGATTCTAGAGCAACGCCCCCTGGGAAACTAGGCATTGCCCCCACTAGCCAGATTCCTACTCCACACTGATGAGGGGCAAATACCCCGAAACGGCTGTCTGTGGATGGATACCATGTTTGGCATAGGTGGTCTCCTTGACTGGAGACTGCCCTTCCCGTGGTTGTTCCTTCCCGGTGAAAGACCTGGCTAGTTTCCTGCCAGCGTTGAGAAACACGTGATGGTGTCTCCGCGGCTTTCTTATTTGTATACTTCCCAGGGGGCGTTGCTCTAGAATCACTGCGTTGAGAAACACGTGATGGTGTCTCCGCAGTGGATATGTTGATCTCCCTAAGGTCAACAATGCTTGCTTAAGTACCCTGGTCCCAGACTGGTGATGGTACAAGGCCGCCGGCTGTCCTCCACGACAATGCTGTGCCCCTTGTCATGATCCCCTGCGACCTGGGGTCCAGCTCCTACCAGGCCCAGACCAACGTCTGCTACCTAGTACTTCCAAGGAGCTCAGCTCCTGACCTCCTCTCTCCTTCACTTCCAACACTACACTGGCCTACTCCTGACACTCCTGACCTCCCCTTAACCAACCCCCCACGTGGGCGACCCTATTCCACTCAGGCCGTCCACTGATGTGTCTGGTGGGTGTGGTGCAGAGTGTTCCTAGGATTTTGATTAGCTGGTTTTGGCAACACCAATGGTTAGGGACCCGTAACCAAGGAGGAAGTGGATATTGCACAGAAGGGCAGATTGCACAATACCCTGTGACGACCTGATAGGCCAGGGCGTCACATTCCCCCTTGGTTAAACGTAGCTCGTCCCCGAGCTACAGGACATCACAGGTTTCTTTTTTTTCAACTGTAAAACATAGAAAAAAGAACATTTTTATTTACACAGGTTCATCCCATAATAGGGAGGCTGATAGGCCAGGGCGTCACATGTCTTCTGTAAAATGCAACTATGAAAATGTCAGGAACACTTTCCTTGTACATGATGGTGGCCGGGCACTGACTATTATGTAACATACGGGTAAATGTGCTTGGCTAATTCTGATTACAACCACAGACCCAATTATTTTAACAGGGTGTGTAGACTTTTTATACATACTGTATATACTTTTATATACACTTTTTATGTACGCAATTTGTTTATATACAATCTTTTTGAGTATAAGTAGGGTGGCACATGACATGATGCGGCTCCTTGTGTTCTTGGAAATGGACCCATTAAAAGCCATAAAAACAAGTAATCTGGCGGGGCGGGGGGGGGGGTGCAGGTGCTGAATTGGAATTTCCCATTTTTTTATTCTTAACATTCCGGATTCTCGGGGTCATTAGAAGTTTGTTTGTTTTGTTACAAATTACTGTAAGTATACATTACTGTGTGTGATCCTCGCGAGTCAATATTTGCAGAAGTGAGTTAGGTACACAAGGAAACTAATTACCTCTCAGCTAATCCGGGAGGGCGCTGAAAGTGTCACAGCGGAGCAGGCGCCTCATCAGTGCAAAGCAGTCATCACCGGGTGCCCAGGGTATGAGGAAGAGCCAGATTTATAGATATCAGACCGCGCACAGGAGGCTACAAATATCACTTAACGGGAATATAAAATAAGTATGAGAGTGACACATCAAGGAATCGGGTTTTATTAGAAGCTTATTTGATTGTGATTTATAAGTGATACATTGTTGCAATTTTTACACTGTACAAAGGAGCAGGCACAATAGGTGGACATTACCTATTTTCAGCAGTTTTCTGCTTTGTTGTGTAGACTGGGGCAGAGTGAGCAGAGCCATCTCACAATTATTAAAAGGGAGATGCAGAAAAGTAATTTCATTATGATGAGAGGTCAAAATACGCAGAGTCGTTACATTATTGTTAGGGAGTAGGGTCAGCAGAGTCATTATACATGGAGGGCAGAATCATAGAGTCATCTCATTATTGAGACAGTAGAGTCATCATTAGAGGACAGGGACAGTAGAGCCATCATTAGAGGGTAAGGACAGTAGAGCCATCATTAGAGGGCAGGGACAGGAGAGTCATCATTAGAGGGTAAGGACAGTAGAGCCATCATTAGAGGGCAGGAACAGGAGAGTCACCATTAGAGGGCAGGGACAGGAGAGTCACCATTAGAGGGTAAGGACAGTAGAGCCATCATTAGAGGGCAGGGACAGAAGAGTCATTGGAGGGCAGGGACAGAAGAGTCATCATTAGAGGGCAGGAACATGAGAGTCATCATTAGAGGGCAGGGACAGGAGAGTCATCATTAGAGGGTAAGGACAGTAGAGCCATCATTAGAGGGCAGGAACAGGAGAGTCACCATTAGAGGGCAGGGACAGGAGAGTCACCATTAGAGGGTAAGGACAGTAGAGCCATCATTAGAGGGTAAGGACAGTAGAGTCATCATTAGAGGATAAGGACAGTAGAGTCATCATTAGAGGGTAAGGACAGTAGAGCCATCATTAGAGGGTAAGGACAGTAGAGCCATCATTAGAGGGTAAGGACATTAGAGTCATCATTAGAGGGTAAGGACAGTAGAGCCATCATTAGAGGGTAAGGACAGTAGAGTCATCATTAGAGGGTAAGGACAGGAGAGTCATCATTAGAGGGTAAGGACAGTAGAGTCATCATTAGAGGGTAAGGACAGTAGAGCCATCATTAGAAGGTAAGGACAGTAGAGCCATCATTAGAGGGTAAGAACAGGAGAGTCATCATTAGAGGGTAAGGACAGGAGAGTCATCATTAGAGGGCAGGGACAGGAGAGTCATCATTAGAGGGCAGGGACAGTAGAGCCATCATAAGAGGGCAGGGACAGGAGAGTCATCATTAGAGGGCAGGAACATGAGAGTCATCATTAGAGGGCAGGGACTGGAGAGTCATTAGAGGGCAGGGACAGAAGAGTCATCATTAGAGGGCAGGAACATGAGAGTCATCATTAGAGGGCAGGGACAGAAGAGTCATTAGAGGGCAGGGACATAAAAGTCATCATTAGAGGGCAGGAACATGAGAGTCATCATTAGAGGGCAGGGACAGGAGAGTCATCATTAGAGGGCAGGGACAGTAGAGCCATCATAAGAGGGCAGGGACAGGAGAGTCATCATTAGAGGGCAGGGACAGTAGAGCCATCATAAGAGGGCAGGAACATGAGAGTCATCAATAGAGGGCTGGGATACGAAAATTATCATTAGAGGGCAGGAACAGGAGGGTCATCATTAGAGGGCAGTGATAGTAGAGTCATCATTAGAGGGCAGAGTCAGTAGAGCTATCATAAGAGGGCAGGGACAGGAGAGTCATTATTAGAGGGCAGGGACAGGAGAACCATCATTAGAGGGCAGGGATAGTAGAGTCATCATTAGAGGGCAGTGATAGTAGAGTCATCTTTAGAGGGCAGGGTCAGTAGAGTCATCATTAGAGGGCAGAGTCAGTAGAGCTATCATAAGAGGGCAGGTACAGGAGAGTCATCATTAGAGGGCAGGGACAGGAGAGTCATCATTAGAGGGCAGGGACAGGAGAGTCATCATTAGAGGGCAGGGACAGGAGAGTCATCATTAGACGGCAGGGACAGGAGAGTCATCATTAGACGGCAGGGACAGTAGAGCCATCATTAGAGGGCAGGGACAGGAGAGTCATCATCAGACAGCAGGAACAGAAGAGTCATCATTAGAGGGCAATGTCAGTAGAGTCATCATTAGAGGGCAGGGAAAGGAGAGTCATCATTAGAGGGCTGGGTCAGTAGAGCCATCATTAGAGGGCAGGGACAGTACAGTCATCTTTATAGGGCAGGGTCAGTAGAGTCATCACTGGAGGGCAGGGACAGGAGAGTCATCATTAGAGGGCAGGAACAGAAGAGTCATCATTAGAGGGTAGGGTCAGTAGAGCCATCATTAGAGGGTAAGGACAGGAGAGTCATCATTAGCGAGTAGGGACAGGGGAGTCATTATTGGAAGGCAGGGACAGGAGAGCCATCATTAGAGGGCAGGGACAGTAGAGTCATCATTAGAGGGCAGGGACAGTAGAGTCATCATTAGAGGGCAGGGACAGTAGAGTCATCATTAGAGGGCAGGGACAATAGAGTCATCATTAGAGGGCAGGGACAGGAGAGTCATCTTTAGAGGGCAGGGACAGGAGAGCCATCATTAGAGGGCAGGGACAGTAGAGTCATCATTAGAGGGCAGGGACAGTAGAGTCATCATTAGAGAGCAGGGACAGAAGAGTCATCATTAGAGGGCAGGGACAGCAGAGTCATCATTAGAGGGGAGGGACAGTAGTGCCATCATTAGAGGGCAGGGACAGGAGAGTCATCATTAGAGGGCAGGAACAGAAGAGTCATCATTAGAGGGCAGTGTCAGTAGAGTCATAATTAGAGGGCAGTGTCAGTAGAGTCATCATTAGAGGGCAGGGACAGGAGAGTCATCATTAGAGGGCAGGGACAGTAGAGTCATCATTAGAGGGCAGGGACAGTAGAGTCATCATTAGAGGGCAGGGACAGTAGAGTCATCATTAGAGGACAGGGACAGTAGAGTCATCATTAGAGGGCAGGGACAGTAGAGTCATCATTAGAGAGCAGGGACAGTAGAGTCATCATTAGAGGGCAGTGTCAGTAGAGTCATAATTAGAGGGCAGTGTCAGTAGAGTCATCATTAGAGGGCAGGGACAGGAGAGTCATCATTAGAGGGCAGGGACAGGAGAGTCATCATTAGAGGGCAGGGACAGGAGAGTCATCATTAGAGGGCAGGGACAGGAGAGTCATCATTAGAGGGCAGGGACAGGAGAGCCATCATTAGAGGGCAGGGACAGGAGAGCCATCATTAGAGGGCAGGAACAGGAGAGTCATCATTAGAGGGCAGGGACAGGAGAGTTATCATTAGAGGGCAGGGACAGGAGAGTCATCATTAGAGGGCAGGGACAGTAGAGTCATCATTAGAGGGCAGGGTCAGTAGAGCCATCATTAGAGGGCAGGGAAAGGAGAGTCATCATTAGAGGGCAGGGACAGGAGAGTCATCATTAGACGGCAGGGACAGGAGAGTCATCATTAGACGGCAGGGACAGTAGAGCCATCATTAGAGGGCAGGGAAAGGAGAGTCATCATCAGACAGCAGGAACAGAAGAGTCATCATTAGAGGGCAATGTCAGTAGAGTCATCATTAGAGGGCAGGGAAAGGAGAGTCATCATTAGAGGGCTGGGTCAGTAGAGCCATCATTAGAGGGCAGGGACAGTACAGTCATCTTTATAGGGCAGGGTCAGTAGAGTCATCACTGGAGGGCAGGGACAGGAGAGTCATCATTAGAGGGCAGGAACAGAAGAGTCATCATTAGAGGGTAGGGTCAGTAGAGCCATCATTAGAGGGTAAGGACAGGAGAGTCATCATTAGCGAGTAGGGACAGGGGAGTCATTATTAGAAGGCAGGGACAGGAGAGCCATCATTAGAGGGCAGGGACAGTAGAGTCATCATTAGAGGGCAGGGACAGTAGAGTCATCATTAGAGGGCAGGGACAGTAGAGTCATCATTAGAGGGCAGGGGCAATAGAGTCATCATTAGAGGGCAGGGACAGGAGAGCCATCTTTAGAGGGCAGGGACAGGAGAGCCATCATTAGAGGGCAGGGACAGTAGAGTCATCATTAGAGGGCAGGGACAGTAGAGTCATCATTAGAGGGCAGGGACAGTAGAGTCATCATTAGAGGGCAGGGACAGTAGAGTCATCATTAGAGGGCAGGGACAGTAGAGTCATCATTAGAGGGGAGGGACAGGAGAGTCATCATTAGAGGGCAGGAACAGAAGAGTCATCATTAGAGGGCAGTGTCAGTAGAGTCATCATTAGAGGGCAGGGACAGGAGAGTCATCATTAGAGGGCAGGGACAGGAGAGTCATCATTAGAGGGCAGGGACAGGAGAGTCATCATTAGAGGGCAGGGACAGGAGAGTCACCATTAGAGGGTAAGGACAGTAGAGCCATCATTAGAGGGTAAGGACAGTAGAGTCATCATTAGAGGATAAGGACAGTAGAGTCATCATTAGAGGGTAAGGACAGTAGAGCCATCATTAGAGGGTAAGGACAGTAGAGCCATCATTAGAGGGTAAGGACATTAGAGTCATCATTAGAGGGTAAGGACAGTAGAGCCATCATTAGAGGGTAAGGACAGTAGAGTCATCATTAGAGGGTAAGGACAGGAGAGTCATCATTAGAGGGTAAGGACAGTAGAGTCATCATTAGAGGGTAAGGACAGTAGAGCCATCATTAGAAGGTAAGGACAGTAGAGCCATCATTAGAGGGTAAGAACAGGAGAGTCATCATTAGAGGGTAAGGACAGGAGAGTCATCATTAGAGGGCAGGGACAGGAGAGTCATCATTAGAGGGCAGGGACAGTAGAGCCATCATAAGAGGGCAGGGACAGGAGAGTCATCATTAGAGGGCAGGAACATGAGAGTCATCATTAGAGGGCAGGGACTGGAGAGTCATTAGAGGGCAGGGACAGAAGAGTCATCATTAGAGGGCAGGAACATGAGAGTCATCATTAGAGGGCAGGGACAGAAGAGTCATTAGAGGGCAGGGACATAAAAGTCATCATTAGAGGGCAGGAACATGAGAGTCATCATTAGAGGGCAGGGACAGGAGAGTCATCATTAGAGGGCAGGGACAGTAGAGCCATCATAAGAGGGCAGGGACAGGAGAGTCATCATTAGAGGGCAGGGACAGTAGAGCCATCATAAGAGGGCAGGAACATGAGAGTCATCAATAGAGGGCTGGGATACGAAAATTATCATTAGAGGGCAGGAACAGGAGGGTCATCATTAGAGGGCAGGGACAGGAGAACCATCATTAGAGGGCAGGGATAGTAGAGTCCTCATTAGAGGGCAGTGATAGTAGAGTCATCATTAGAGGGCAGAGTCAGTAGAGCTATCATAAGAGGGCAGGGACAGGAGAGTCATTATTAGAGGGCAGGGACAGGAGAACCATCATTAGAGGGCAGGGATAGTAGAGTCATCATTAGAGGGCAGTGATAGTAGAGTCATCTTTAGAGGGCAGGGTCAGTAGAGTCATCATTAGAGGGCAGAGTCAGTAGAGCTATCATAAGAGGGCAGGTACAGGAGAGTCATCATTAGAGGGCAGGGACAGGAGAGTCATCATTAGAGGGCAGGGACAGGAGAGTCATCATTAGAGGGCAGGGACAGGAGAGTCATCATTAGACGGCAGGGACAGGAGAGTCATCATTAGACGGCAGGGACAGTAGAGCCATCATTAGAGGGCAGGGACAGGAGAGTCATCATCAGACAGCAGGAACAGAAGAGTCATCATTAGAGGGCAATGTCAGTAGAGTCATCATTAGAGGGCAGGGAAAGGAGAGTCATCATTAGAGGGCTGGGTCAGTAGAGCCATCATTAGAGGGCAGGGACAGTACAGTCATCTTTATAGGGCAGGGTCAGTAGAGTCATCATTAGAGGGTAGGGTCAGTAGAGCCATCATTAGAGGGTAAGGACAGGAGAGTCATCATTAGCGAGTAGGGACAGGGGAGTCATTATTGGAAGGCAGGGACAGGAGAGCCATCATTAGAGGGCAGGGACAGTAGAGTCATCATTAGAGGGCAGGGACAGTAGAGTCATCATTAGAGGGCAGGGACAGTAGAGTCATCATTAGAGGGCAGGGACAATAGAGTCATCATTAGAGGGCAGGGACAGGAGAGTCATCTTTAGAGGGCAGGGACAGGAGAGCCATCATTAGAGGGCAGGGACAGTAGAGTCATCATTAGAGGGCAGGGACAGTAGAGTCATCATTAGAGAGCAGGGACAGTAGAGTCATCATTAGAGGGCAGGGACAGTAGAGTCATCATTAGAGGGGAGGGACAGTAGTGCCATCATTAGAGGGCAGGGACAGGAGAGTCATCATTAGAGGGCAGGAACAGAAGAGTCATCATTAGAGGGCAGTGTCAGTAGAGTCATAATTAGAGGGCAGTGTCAGTAGAGTCATCATTAGAGGGCAGGGACAGGAGAGTCATCATTAGAGGGCAGGGACAGTAGAGTCATCATTAGAGGGCAGGGACAGTAGAGTCATCATTAGAGGGCAGGGACAGTAGAGTCATCATTAGAGGACAGGGACAGTAGAGTCATCATTAGAGGGCAGGGACAGTAGAGTCATCATTAGAGAGCAGGGACAGTAGAGTCATCATTAGAGGGCAGGGACAGTAGAGTCATCATTAGAGGGGAGGGACAGTAGTGCCATCATTAGAGGGCAGGGACAGGAGAGTCATCATTAGAGGGCAGGAACAGAAGAGTCATCATTAGAGGGCAGTGTCAGTAGAGTCATAATTAGAGGGCAGTGTCAGTAGAGTCATCATTAGAGGGCAGGGACAGGAGAGTCATCATTAGAGGGCAGGGACAGGAGAGTCATCATTAGAGGGCAGGGACAGGAGAGTCATCATTAGAGGGCAGGGACAGGAGAGTCATCATTAGAGGGCAGGGACAGGAGAGCCATCATTAGAGGGCAGGGACAGGAGAGCCATCATTAGAGGGCAGGAACAGGAGAGTCATCATTAGAGGGCAGGGACAGGAGAGTTATCATTAGAGGGCAGGGACAGGAGAGTCATCATTAGAGGGCAGGGACAGTAGAGTCATCATTAGAGGGCAGGGTCAGTAGAGCCATCATTAGAGGGCAGGGAAAGGAGAGTCATCATTAGAGGGCAGGGACAGGAGAGTCATCATTAGACGGCAGGGACAGGAGAGTCATCATTAGACGGCAGGGACAGTAGAGCCATCATTAGAGGGCAGGGACAGGAGAGTCATCATCAGACAGCAGGAACAGAAGAGTCATCATTAGAGGGCAATGTCAGTAGAGTCATCATTAGAGGGGAGGGACAGGAGAGTCATCATTAGAGGGCTGGGTCAGTAGAGCCATCATTAGAGGGCAGGGACAGTACAGTCATCTTTATAGGGCAGGGTCAGTAGAGTCATCACTGGAGGGCAGGGACAGGAGAGTCATCATTAGAGGGCAGGAACAGAAGAGTCATCATTAGAGGGTAGGGTCAGTAGAGCCATCATTAGAGGGTAAGGACAGGAGAGTCATCATTAGCGAGTAGGGACAGGGGAGTCATTATTAGAAGGCAGGGACAGGAGAGCCATCATTAGAGGGCAGGGACAGTAGAGTCATCATTAGAGGGCAGGGACAGTAGAGTCATCATTAGAGGGCAGGGACAGTAGAGTCATCATTAGAGGGCAGGGGCAATAGAGTCATCATTAGAGGGCAGGGACAGGAGAGCCATCTTTAGAGGGCAGGGACAGGAGAGCCATCATTAGAGGGCAGGGACAGTAGAGTCATCATTAGAGGGCAGGGACAGTAGAGTCATCATTAGAGGGCAGGGACAGTAGAGTCATCATTAGAGGGCAGGGACAGTAGAGTCATCATTAGAGGGCAGGGACAGTAGAGTCATCATTAGAGGGGAGGGACAGGAGAGTCATCATTAGAGGGCAGGAACAGAAGAGTCATCATTAGAGGGCAGTGTCAGTAGAGTCATCATTAGAGGGCAGGGACAGGAGAGTCATCATTAGAGGGCAGGGACAGGAGAGTCATCATTAGAGGGCAGGGACAGGAGAGTCATCATTAGAGGGCAGGGACAGGAGAGTCATCATTAGAGGGCAGGGACAGGAGAGCCATCATTAGAGGGCAGGGACAGGAGAGCCATCATTAGAGGGCAGGAACAGGAGAGTCATCATTAGAGGGCAGGGACAGGAGAGTTATCATTAGAGGGCAGGGACAGGAGAGTCATCATTAGCGGGCAGGGACAGTAGAGTCATCATTAGAGGGCAGGGTCAGTAGAGCCATCATTAGAGGGCAGGGAAAGGAGAGTCATCATTAGAGGGCAGGGACAGGAGAGTCATCATTAGACGGCAGGGACAGGAGAGTCATCATTAGACGGCAGGGACAGTAGAGCCATCATTAGAGGGTAGGGACAGGAGAGTCATCATCAGACAGCAGGAACAGAAGAGTCATCATTAGAGGGCAATGTCAGTAGAGTCATCATTAGAGGGCAGGGAAAGGAGAGTCATCATTAGAGGGCTGGGTCAGTAGAGCCATCATTAGAGGGCAGGGACAGTACAGTCATCTTTATAGGGCAGGGTCAGTAGAGTCATCACTGGAGGGCAGGGACAGGAGAGTCATCATTAGAGGGCAGGAACAGAAGAGTCATCATTAGAGGGTAGGGTCAGTAGAGCCATCATTAGAGGGTAAGGACAGGAGAGTCATCATTAGCGAGTAGGGACAGGGGAGTCATTATTAGAAGGCAGGGACAGGAGAGCCATCATTAGAGGGCAGGGACAGTAGAGTCATCATTAGAGGGCAGGGACAGTAGAGTCATCATTAGAGGGCAGGGACAGTAGAGTCATCATTAGAGGGCAGGGACAATAGAGCCATCTTTAGAGGGCAGGGACAGGAGAGCCATCTTTAGAGGGCAGGGACAGGAGAGTCATCATTAGAGGGCAGGAACAGAAGAGTCATCATTAGAGGGCAGTGTCAGTAGAGTCATAATTAGAGGGCAGTGTCAGTAGAGTCATCATTAGAGGGCAGGGACAGTAGAGTCATCATTAGAGGGCAGGGACAGTAGAGTCATCATTAGAGGGCAGGGACAGTAGAGTCATCATTAGAGGGCAGGGACAGTAGAGTCATCATTAGAGGGCAGGGACAGTAGAGTCATCATTAGAGAGCAGGGACAGTAGAGTCATCATTAGAGGGCAGGGACAGTAGAGTCATCATTAGAGGGGAGGGACAGTAGTGCCATCATTAGAGGGCAGGGACAGGAGAGTCATCATTAGAGGGCAGGAACAGAAGAGTCATCATTAGAGGGCAGTGTCAGTAGAGTCATAATTAGAGGGCAGTGTCAGTAGAGTCATCATTAGAGGGCAGGGACAGGAGAGTCATCATTAGAGGGCAGGGACAGGAGAGTCATCATTAAAGGGCAGGGACAGGAGAGTCATCATTAGAGGGCAGGGACAGGAGAGTCATCATTAGAGGGCAGGGACAGGAGAGCCATCATTAGAGGGCAGGGACAGGAGAGCCATCATTAGAGGGCAGGAACAGGAGAGTCATCATTAGAGGGCAGGGACAGGAGTTATCATTAGAGGGCAGGGACAGTAGAGTCATCATTAGAGGGCAGGGTCAGTAGAGCCATCATTAGAGGGCAGGGAAAGGAGAGTCATCATTAGAGGGCAGGGACAGGAGAGTCATCATTAGAGGGCAGGGACAGGAGAGTCATCATTAGAGGGCAGGAACAGTAGAGTCATCATTAGAGGGCAGGGAAAGGAGAGTCATCATTAGAGGGCAGTGTCAGTAAAATCATCATTAGAGGGCAGGGACAGGAGAGTCATCATTAGAGGGCAGGAACAGTAGAGTCATCATTAGATGGCAGGGAAAGGAGAGTCATCATTAGAGGGCAGTGTCAGTAGAATCATCATTAGAGGGCAGGGACAGGAGAGTCATCATTAGAGGGCAGGGACAGGAGAGTCATCATTAGAGGGCAGGGACAGGAGAGTCATCATTAGAGGGTAAGGACAGTAGAGCCATCATTAGAGGGCAGGGACAGGAGAGTCATCATTAGAGGGCAGGGACAGTAGAGTCATCATTAGAGGGCAGGGACAGGAGAGTCATCATTAGAGGGCAGGGACAGGAGAGTCATCATTAGAGAGCAGGGACAGTAGAGTCATCATTAGAGGGCAGGGACAGGAGAGTCATCATTAGAGGGTAAGGACAGTAGAGCCATCATTAGAGGGCAGGGACAGGAGAGTCATCATTAGAGGGCAGGGACAGTAGAGTCATCATTAGAGGGCAGGGACAGGAGAGTCATCATTAGAGGGCAGGGACAGGAGAGTCATCATTAGAGAGCAGGGACAGTAGAGTCATCATTAGAGGGCAGTGACAGGAGAGTCATCATTAGAGGGCAGGAACAGTAGAGTCATCATTAGAGGGCAGGGAAAGGAGAGTCATCATTAGAGGGCAGTGTCAGTAGAATCATCATTAGAGGGCAGGGACAGGAGAGTCATCATTAGAGGGCAGGAACAGTAGAGTCATCATTAGATGGCAGGGAAAGGAGAGTCATCATTAGAGGGCAGTGTCAGTAGAATCATCATTAGAGGGCAGGGACAGGAGAGTCATCATTAGAGGGCAGGGACAGGAGAGTCATCATTAGAGGGTAAGGACAGTAGAGCCATCATTAGAGGGCAGGGACAGGAGAGTCATCATTAGAGGGCAGGGACAGTAGAGTCATCATTAGAGGGCAGGGACAGGAGAGTCATCATTAGAGGGCAGGGACAGGAGAGTCATCATTAGAGAGCAGGGACAGTAGAGTCATCATTAGAGGGCAGGGACAGTAGGGTCATCTCATTCATGGTGATAAGTGAGCGTGCTCACCAAAGCTCGAGTCTAGATCGAGTATCATGGGTGCTCGATTCCCCGCCCCACTTGTTTTGCAGCTGTTAGACAGCCAATCAACATGCAGGGATTGCCTACAATATATAGTAATTACGTAGCCAAGTTGGCTACTGGCATTACTGTGATTGGCCAGCCAGATCATGCCACACGGGGACACAATGCTCGACACACTGTCCTCTGGAAGCAGTTCAGGGAGAGTTGATCTAGTGCCCTCTTCACACGTCCATGTTTTCAGTTCTAGTTCTATTTTAACCTCATCGGTCCACAGGACTTTATCCAACGTGCCTCAGACTTTAGATGTTCTTTTGCAGACGTCTGACGCTGTATTTTATGGTGAGGACGCAGGAGAGGTTTTCTTGTGATGACTCTTCCATGAAGGCCATATTTGTGCAGGTGTCTCTGAACAGTAGAACAATGTACCACAACTCCAGAGTTTGCTAAATCTTCCTGAAGGTCTTTTGCAGTCACACAGGGGATCTGATTTTCCTCTCTAGCAATCCTACGAGCAGCTCTCACAGAAATGTTGCTTGGTCTTCCAGACATTATCTTGACATCCACTGATCCTGGCAACTGCCATTTCTTAATTAGATTCTGAATTGAGGAAAGGGCAACTTGAAAACACTTTGCTATCTTCTTATAGCCTTCTCCTGCTTTGTGGGCCTCCACCATTTTCATTTTCAGAGTGCTAGGCAGCTGCTTAGAAGAACAAATGGATGTTGTTTTTGGCACAAGGTTAGAGGAGGCCGGGTTTTTATAAATTTTCATCACCTGATAATAGTGAACGAGTCACAACCCTAACAGGCTTATCAAGGTCTGAACGCTTGGTCAAAGTTATCAGAGTACACAAATCTCCAAGGGTGCCAACATTTTGGAAATTGGCCCATTTTACTTTTTGGAATATTTGAAATGTAAAAGAATTTCAGATAAAGATCATCTCAACAACCATTAAGCATGGGAGTGGATCAATCATGGTTTGTGGTTGTGTTGCAGCCAATGGCCCAGGGAAAATTCCACGTGTAGAGGGAAGAATGGATTCAATTAAAATTTCAACAATTTCTTGATGAAAACATAACACCATGTGTAAAAACAGCTGAAGGTGAAAAGTGGAGAAAAAAGGTGGAAGGAGGAAAAGAAAGGATGGCTTCTATAAATGGATAATGTTTCTAAATACACATCAAAATCCAAAATAGTCAACTTCAAAAGGCACAAGCTGAAGGTTTTACAATGGCCTCACAGTCCCCTGATCTGAACATCATTGAAAATCTGGGACTAGACCTCAAAAGAGCAGTGCATGGAAGACAAGCCAGGAATCTCACAGAACTGGAAGACATCTCCAAAGAAGAGCAGTGCATGCAAGACGAGCCAGGAATCTCACAGGACTGGAAGACGAGCCAGGAAGCTCACAGAACTGGAAGACGAGCCAGGAAGCTCACAGAACTGGAAGACATCTCCAAAGAAGAGCAGTGCATGCAAGACGAGCCAGGAATCTCACAGGACTGGAAGACATCTCCAAGGAAGAGCAGTGCATGCAAGACGAGCCATGAATTTCACAGAACTGGAAGACGTCTCCAAAGAAAAGCAGCGCATGTAAGACAAGCCAGGAATCTAACAGAACTGGAAGATGTCTACAAGGAAGAGCAAGGCATGCAAGATGAGTCAGGAATCTCACAGAACTGGAAGACGTCTCCAAGGAAGAGCAGTGCATGCAAGACGAGCCAGGAATCTTACAGAACTGGAAGACGTCTCCAAGGAAGAGCAGTGCATGCAAGATGAGCCAGGAATCTACAGAACTGGAAGACGTCTCCAAGGAAGAGCAGTGCATGCAAGACAAGCCAGGAATCTCACAGAACTGGAAGATGTCTCCAAGGAAGAGCAGTACATGCAAGACGAGCCAGGAATCTCACAGAACTGGAAGACGTCTCCAAGGAAGAGCAGTGCATGCAAGACAAGCCAGGAATCTCACAGAACTGGAAGACGTCTGTAAGGAAAAATGGACAAAAATCACTCAAAGAAGAATTAAAAGACTCTTGTTCACTAAAAAAAGTGTTTACAAGCTGTGATACTGCCAAAGGGGTCGCTACTAGGTACTAACCATGCAGGGTGCCCAAATTTTTGCATCTGATCATTTTCCTTTTTAGTAATGTTTGAAATGTAAAAGATGAAAATGTAAAAAAAAAAAAAATTGCCACAAAGGAAATGTGTAATCTGTAACTTTCTGCCTTTTGAGATCATTTCAACTTCAACTTGCTTAAGGGCGGCTTTGCACGTTGCGACATTGCACGTGCGATGTCAGTGGGGTCAAATTGAAAGTGACGCACATCCGGCGTCGCAGTCGATATCGCAACGTGTAAAACCTTTTTGATACGATGAACGAGCGCAAAAGCGTCGTTATCGTATCATCGCTGCAGCCTCCGACATTTCCATAATGCCGGTGCAGCGACAGGTGCGATGTTGTTCCTCGCTCCTGCGGCAGCGCACATCGCTGTGTATGAAGCCGCAGGAGCGAGGAACATCTCCTTACCTGCCGCCGGCTGCAATGAGGAAGGAAGGAGGTGGGCGGGATGTTTACATCCTGCTCATCTCCGCCCCTCCACTTCAATTGGCCGCCTGCCGTGTGACGTCGCTGTGACGCCGCACGACCCGCCCCCTTAGGAAGGAGGCGGGTCGCCGGCCAGAGGGACGTCACACGGCAGATATGTGCGTGTAAAGCTGCCGTAGCGATAATAATCGCTACGGCAGCTTTCACTAGATATTGCACGTGCGACGGGGGTGGGAACTATCGCTGCAGCATCGGTAACACATTGTTACTGATGTCGCAGCGTGCAAAGCCCGCCTAAGTGTTCACAATAACAGTAATTGTGACCAGGGGTGCACAAACATTTCCATGCTACTGTAGTAGGTATGACATGTACGTCTGGAACACCAATGGTGTGAACAGGGTGCAAGACTCAAAAACATATATACAATAGGATAAAGAGTTGCACACCAGTCACAATGTATAGGGGAATAATGAAAAGCAGAACTGCTATGGGAATGCTAGACTGAAAAATACAATGGACTATCCGAAAAAATGAAAAATGGAATCTACATAACTGCTATGAATAATAGGAATGAGGGATGTTTATCCATTGTATTGATCAATGCAAAAGAGCCCCAAAACCAAACCAATCTCTATTTTTGGGGTCCCTAACCTACGTGTAACCTCGCCTGCAGTTAAAAAAACTTGCTCTGTATGGGAAGCAAAGGACCAAGCTATATATGTGGAATAAGACACGTGGCTATGGGTGGGGCCGGGTTCTCAGACAGAAAATGCATTTCATGTTTTTCACTTTTTTCCGATAGTCCATTGTATTTTTCATTCTGGTATTCCCATAGCAGTTCTGCTTTTCATCATTCTCCTATACGTACATTGTGACTGGTGTGCAACTCTTTATCCTATTGTTTCATCTTTCAGTAAAGGCAGATCACTTACATGTCCTACTTTCAAATTGTCTCTCCAGTAAAGGAGACAAACTCTAGCGCAGCGCCACCTATTGCAAGTAGCGATCCTAAAAGTCACAAGTGGATTTTTAACAATCCTTTGCAATATGACTCAGGATATATAAGCCAGATCAGAATCCCAATTTGCAGACAGTGTTTCGGGGTGCTTGCCCCTCGTCAGTGCAAAGTATGGGGTGTCTGATCTGGCTTGTGAGAAGCTATGTGGGGACCACGGGGGAACACTACTCTCCTTAATGAGACTTTGCAAGCCAGTCTGGCTGCCAGTAAGGGGACTTATAGCTGCCATGCCCATCTGGGAAGTATTTGTCATGAACAGCTGGGGGAGTCACTCAGATATCCTGCAGCTGTTCACTGATTTGTCAAGCACACAGCTACTCTCTAGTGCCCCTCTTGCTGGCAGGCCACTTTTGGTACTGCAGGACAATGAACAGAATGAGGCTGCTGAGCTAATAATGCAAAATATTGGAGGTCTCACAGCAAGGGTAAATGTATATATCACCGATTCCCGCTAATGGAATATATATATACCTCGGTACCCTTAATGATAGCACCCCAATAATTCTATGCAATAATTATGCTGCCACCAAAGTCCTACTTTGTCACACATCAAACATCAGCAGGAATCAAATCCAGGCCTGAAGGTGACGGGGCCGGACCCCCGGAGGTTGGGTTACAGGTTAGGGGTGTTGAGTATCAGTTTACCCTTTCCAACCAGCAGCTGTAGGATTCTGCAACCCAGGGGTACATTCGGCAACATAATACGGCGCTCTGCAGAAAAACCGCAACCGTTTTTTTTGCCGCCGGTTGCGTTTTTTTTACATAGACTTACATTAGTGCTGTATTGTGCCGCATGGGCTTGCGTTCGGTCCGTTTTTTGCCGCATGTGGCAGATTTAGCCGATGCCGCGGCCGGATGGAACGTTGCCTGCAACGTTTTTTGCTCCGGCAAAAAAAACGCATTGCGCCGCATCCGGCCGCTGCGGCGCATTTTTCAATGCATGCCTATGGACGCCGGATGCTGCGCGATGCGGAAAAAACCGCATCCGGCCGCCGCATGCGGTTTCTTCCACTGCGCATGCTCAGTAGCGTGCCGCAACCGGAAAAAAACAGACCGGCCGCATGTAAAAACTTATGCAAAGGATGCGGTGTTTTCGCCGCATCCGTTGCATAGGTTTCACAGCCGGATTGAGCCGCAGTGCTCAAACCAGATGTGTGAAAGTAGCCTTACAGAATAGATCAGTGAGTGATCTCTCCGGGGAGATACCGGGTCTTATCCACACCCCCCCCCCCCCCCCCGCCCCGGTCCAGTGACAGGAGAGTGACATTATATTTAAAGAAAGACAATATCAAGACATAAATAGATCAGAGCAGATTATTAATACACCAGATGTAGCTATTATAAATCCATAATTCGGTTGATATTCCATTTCTATGGTTTCCCAAGACTGAAGATCCTGGCACCTGAACCCACAGAAGCGATTGTGTCCCCGATCACAGAGATATCCGTGGATTGTGTTAGCATCATATTATTATAGTGATGACACTGAGATATTGCATGTCACCTGCATACCGTATGGTTTGTTTTATAAGACGCACCCCAAATTTACAGAAAAAAAACAAAGGGGAAAAAAATACAAGCTCCGTCTTATAAACCGGTGGTGTCCTACCGGAGAGGGGCAGCAGCGGTGGTGGAGGAGTCACAGGAGGCAGAGGTGGTGGTGGAGCAGGTCGATGCTGCGGGCGCTGCGGAGGATGTCCCAGATGCTCGCTGCGGGCGCTGTGAGGTAGGCAACTTCTAGAAACTGTCGGCGGCGCAGACTTCAAAGAAATGGCACCCGGAGTTGGCACGTGCGCAGATGGAGCTCTTGGCTCAATGACAAGCCGAGATCTCATCTGCGCACGTGCCGACTCCAGGCGCCATTTTCCTTAAGTCCGCTGCTGGGAGATCAATGGGCGGAAGCAGAGCGTGCGCAGAGGAGATCTTGAGGTGAGAGCTCAATCTGCGCACTTGCTTACTCCAGGTGCCATTATTTGAAGCTTGCACAGCCAACATTTTCAGGATGGCGCCCACAGCTACAGCACAACGACCTCAGCCTGCTGCCCCAGGAACACAGCACAGCCCCAGAACATCGCCCGCAGCCCCAACACATTGCCCGCAGGCCCAACACATCGCCCGCAGCCCCAGAACATCGCCCGGAGCCCCAACACATTGCCCGCAGCCCCAGCACATCGCCCGCAGCCCCAGCACATCGCCCGCAGACCCAGCATAGCGCCCGCAGCCCCAGCACATCGCCCGCAGCCCCAGAACATCGCCCGCAGCCCCAGCACATCGCCCCTAGCCCCAGAACATCGCCCGCAGCCCCAGAACATCGCCCGCAGCCCCAAGACATTGCCTGCAGCCCCAGCACAGCGCCCGCAGCCCCAGCACATCGCCCGCAGCACCAGAACATTGCCCGCAGCCCCAGCACAGCGCTCGGAGCCCCAGTAATCACCCACAGCCCCAGAACATCGCCCGCAGCACCAGAACATCGCCCGCAGCCCCAGAACATCGCCCGCAGCCCCAACACATTGCCCGCAGCCCCAGCACATCGCCCGCAGCACCAGAACATCGCCCGCAGCACCAGAACATCGCCCGCAGCTCCAGAACATCGCCCGCAGCCCCAACACATTGCCTGCAGCCCCATCAAAGCGCCCGCAGCCCGAGCACATCGCCCGCAGCCCCAGTACATCACCCGTAGCCCCAGAACATCGCCCGCAGCCCCAGAACATCGCCCGCAGCCCCAACACATTGCCCGCAGCACCAGCACATCGCCTGCAGCTCCAGAACATCGCCCGCAGCTCCAGAACATCGTCCGCAGCCTCAACACATTGCCCGCAGCACCAGCACATCGCCCGCAGCTCCAGAACATCGCCCGCAGCCCCAACACATTGCCTGCAGCCCCATCAAAGCGCCCGCAGCCCGAGCACATCGCCCGCAGCCCCAGTACATCACCCGTAGCCCCAGAACATCGCCCGCAGCCCCAGAACATCGCCCGCAGCCCCAACACATTGCCCGCAGCACCAGCACATCGCCTGCAGCTCCAGAACATCGCCCGCAGCTCCAGAACATCGTCCGCAGCCTCAACACATTGCCCGCAGCACCAGCACATCGCCCGCAGCTCCAGAACATCGCCCGCAGCCCCAACACATTGCCCGCAGCACCAGCACATCGCCCGCAGCTCCAGAACATCGCCCGCAGCCTCAGCACATTGCCCGCAGCCTCAGCACATTGCCTGCAGCCTCAGCACATCACCCACAGCACCAGCACTTCGCCCGCAGCCTCAGCACTTTGCCTGCAGCTCCAGCACATCACCCACAGCACCAGCACATTGCCTGCAGCCTCAGTACAGCGCCCGCAGCCTCAGTACAGCGCCCGCAGCCTCAGCACAGCGCCCGCAGCCTCAGCACAGCGCCTGCAGCCTCAGTACAGTGCCTGCAGCCCCAGCACTGCACCCAAAGCCCCAGCACATCACCCGCAGCCCCAGCACATCACCCACAGCCTGCTGCTCCAGGAACACAGTGCGGCCCCAGAACATTGCCCACAGCCCCAACACATTACCCACAGCCCCAACATATTATCCGCAGCCCCAGCACATTGCCCGCAGCCCCAGCACATCATCTGCAGCCTTAGCACAGCACCCGCAGCTCCAGTACATCACTCGGAGCCCCAGCACAGTGCCCGCAGCCTCAGCACAGCGCTCGCAGCCTCAGCACAGCGCTCGCAGCCTCAGCACAGTGCCTGCAGCCCCAGCACATCGCCCGCAGCCCCAGCACAGCGCCCGTAGCCTCAGCACAGTGCCTGCAGCCCCAGCACATTGCCTGCAGCCTCAGCACAGCGCCCGCAGCCCCAGCACATCGCCCGTAGCCCCAGCACATTGCCTGTAGCCACAGCACATTGCCCGCAGCCTTAGCACAGCGCCCAGCCTCAGCATACTGTCCGCAGCACCAGCACATGGCCTGCAACCCCAGCACTGCACCCAAAGCCCCAGCATCACGCCCGCAGCCCCAGCACAGCGCCCGCAGCCCCAGCACCGCGCCCCCACAGCCCCAGCACAGCGCCCGCAGCCCCAGCACCGCGCCCCCACAGCCCCAGCACAGCGCTCGCAGCCCCAGCACCGCGCCCACAGCCCCAGCACTGCGCCCACAGCTCTCGCAAAGCACCCACAGCCCCAGCACAGTACCTGCAGCATCGCCCTATTCCACCACTGCCCTTGCCTCCTGTGACCCCGCTGCACCACCGCTGCCACTGAGGGGCACTGCAGCCAGAAACTTGAGATGCTGCCCCCTGACTGCTGGCCCCTCTGCATGTTAAAATAGAGTTCTCCCCCCTGGAAAGACACTGACCTGCCGCCCCCGCCTCCTGTGGTGTGACTGGCCTAAGCCCCGCCTCCTGGATACATATCATCGTGCTGCCCAGCTTCCAGCCTCTCGGCTGCAGGACCCGGACCTGTTTGGGCAGCCGGACACAGGGACCTGCTCCTGGAGGCGGTAAGAGAGCTATCAGCAGGGAGGTAAGCGTTTCAGCTCACAGCGCTGTTAGCTGTGAGCGGCTCCCTCTCTGCTGAGGCACAAGCGATGTGTGCCGGTGAGCGCGGTGTTCTATGGGAACTACCCGCCCGCTGGTCCGCTTGTGCTTGTCATTCTTTAAACACCCTTAACCCCCTCCCTCCCTCCAGCCTTCCCAAAAATCAGCATGGAGGAAAGCGTCCTGCTCACGGCGCTTTTAGCTGTGAGCGGCTCCCTCCATGCTGAGGCTTAAGCTATGGGCGCCGGCGAGCGGCGTTAAGAGGGAACTACCCGCCCGCCGGTCAGCTTGAGCCGCCATTAAGTTTTAAAAAAAAAAAAAAGAGCGCTTCGCGCTTTTTGTCTTTGGCCCCGCCTACCCGCCGCCCAGCCACCGCCGCCCAGCCACTGCCGCCAGTACTGAGAAGGAGCAGGGTAGGGCTGTGTGCGCTCTGCACGGCACCTAAAAGGTGTGCCTCAGAGCGCAGCTGAAAAGCTCCGTTCTGAGGCGCATGGTGCCGGCAGAGAACGTGCGCTCAGCCTGCAGCTTCTGCCATAGAGAGAGCAGGAGCTGCCGGCGGAGCGCACGGAAGTGACATGTCACTTCTTAGAACACAGGGATTCGGGCAACAGCTGAATCGCTGCGTTCTACTATACAACGTGCGTACGGCCTCTGCACAGTCTCCATAGACTGTGCAGGGGACGCAGGACGCATGAATTACGCACACAGCCTAATTGAAGTGCAGACTCAGTGCTGTCCCTGTCACAGCGCAGGTTGGAGGCACGGTGGGGGGGAATGTAGTATGCAGGCACTAACCTGCAAGAGTTCAAATCATCCCATCCCACACACACTGAACTTCCCCTCCCCTCCGTTTGTATGCCCCGGGAATGCCAAGGGGGCTAGCCTGGGAATGAACCAGGGACCATGTGGGTCTCCCAGTGAGCGGGCGGTTTAAGGGATTCTGTTAGGACTTCAATGTTCAAATTGAGGGGGGCTGGTAGTGAACAGGGGCAAGAAGCAACAGTCAGCAGGTGGCGTGTTTTCCCTCCTGCTGATACCACACCTACACCGAGCCCCCTCCCAGGCCAAAACACACTCCATTTGACATTATGACAATGGTGACTGTTAACAGCCCCGCCCCGTTGTCACACAGTGGATTTCAGCATGTTATGCGGCGGTGGGTTCGGTGCCGACCATCGCGTTGTACGGTCATGTGCAGGGGTCACGGTAGCAAGCTTTGGCATGGGTAGCCACCATGTCCGGAGTCTGTCATCTTAACCCTTGGATAGGTGTGAGCGTCGTCGTAGCAGGCATTACGTGGGTAGATCTAGATCCAGTCGTCTTGTCATTTCCTGAATCACCAGGTGAGTACCCTGATGGGGAGTGCGGGGTGGAATAAGTGCCCCTAGGGAGGATAACGTGATGTCACAGGTAACAGGCTTCCCGCCCAGCTCTACATGTTGTCACTAAGTTATTTATAACAAACAATGTTATTGGTGCTGAGGGAATCGCCTTCCCCCGTTTTCTGTTAAAAGCTGTGATGGTATCTAGCATTCCTACCCCTTGTAGACAGCATTCCACAATCTACCCGCTCTAACTGTAAAGAAGCTTCCCCTTTTTCGGAGGATTAAGTTTGGTGACAGTGGATTTATATTGACCACACGGGTATTTTTACAAATTATTATTATTTATTATAGCGCCATATAATTCATGGCGCTTTGCATGGGACGGGGGTTTTACAAAATACGTACCAGTATACTAATCATAGACCATACAAGGCGCAGTCTGGTACAGGAGGAGAGAGGACCCTGCCCGCGAGGGCTCACAGTCTACAAGGGATAGGTGAGGATACAGTAGATGAGGGCAGAGCTGATTGTGCGGCGCTGTATCAGACGGAGGGTTACGGCAGCTTGTAGACTTGTCGGACGAGGTACAAATGAGATATCCTCTGAGACGTCTTTCCAAACTTAAACATATCTTATTTTTTCAACCTTAGTTTAATACAGGCGGCTTCCATTCCTGGTAATAATCTTGTTGCCACCGGTTAACTGACCCTTCAAGTGATTTAGTGATTAGTGACAATATGATGGGATCACGGGATCTCACACCCCTGTTTTACCCCTAATTTCATGCTGTAATTGAAAGAAGGGATCTATATTGGCCACAGATAGTTTTATCGAAATGTGAGAAGTATATTTCTGTACATTTGCATGGTTTGACTGTTTTTTTTTTAAATTGTTTCTCTTTTGTAGTGAAGTAATTTTCATCCTTTTGTACTAAGATTTTCCCTCTTTGGTTAATTACGTATGTTTTAGTTGGTTTTCCTTACCGTAGGAACTGAAAATAAACAAGTGAGATGGGAAAACCGGCAAGGTTAGCTATTCGCAGAATAATTAGGCTCGCTAATATTTTTGGACAATTACTTCCACTTAAATATTCTAAAAGGTATAAATTCACTTTTAGTTTTTGTGTGCGTTGCATGGATTGGGGACGCTGCCCCATCGGGGCTTACGGTCTGGATTTCATACCTGTATGTTTATGGGGGTGTGGGAGGAGGCTAGAGTGCCCGGAGTAGACCCACGCAGTCACGGGAAGAACGTACAGGCTCCTTGCGGATGGTGTCCTTGGTGGGATTTGGGCCCAGGACCCCAGGGCTGCAGCTAGCCATTGAGCCACCGTGCCAGGCCAAAATAGTTTCAAGAGGAGGAACAGACAGATTTTTAGATGGAGTATTACGGTGTTGCAGGGCCAGCTGTTTGGGATCATTCGCGATACAAAGTGTTTATATAGTTATATATATAAAAAAAAAAAAAAATGCTCCTTATGCTGGGCCCGGGGGGGGGGCATGGTCCATTAACCTAACTTTGATTGCGCCTTCCCACTATTTCGGTTCCAGCTACACAATAAGGGGGGTGGACTGGGAAATAGGAGAATGACCAGTGGTCCGACGATGCCGGTGGGTAAAAGCCTTAACCAACTACAGCCCTTTCCTCGAATAAGTAATCAGGCTGATTAGGTTTTTTTTGTGGCTTGGAATGTTTATGGGTCAACGCAGGGTTGGAGGCAAAACAGGCATCTGGGTTCCGGGTTAGTATCGGGCACCTTATTGCAATCCCAATCTCAGGTATTTTGGTAACTCAACCCACCAGCAGGATCAAGGTTTGGAGTTCTCAGCTAGATGGTGGGGTGTTTGGTGAAGTTAGGCCTATGATCCGGGCCCCCGTTTTGCATTGACCTGACGGTTCTATGTACGTTATGCAGCGGGTATTGCTTCGGTGGTTGATGTGCGTGATGATTTTCCAAGCCACCCTCTAGTAATACACACCCGGCAGTATTCAGCGAACGTGCACCATGTTCGGTTGCAAGCAACCTGTGACGAGGTCGGTCTTCCCATTTTAAATTGTGGAACGGTACTGAAGCGATGAGGGCTTGTGGGGTGTAAGGTATTGAAGGGTTGGATGTTTAGCGGCAAGCGAGTGGATCACAGTAGGCCTATTCTTATCTAGCCGTAGATTGTTTCAAAAAAAAAAAAAAAGGGGGTTTTTTTTGGATTGTTCGCCCCATTGCAAATCTATACATTGATGTTTTGGATCTCTTTTTCCATCACTCGGTCATGTCTATTAGGCGAGCGTGTGTGATGGGACCAGTTTTTACCCACGACGACGGCCCTTCATTTTAGCGTCACGGATTTAGTCCTCCTTTTCGTGGGCTGGTTTTGGTCGGTAATGCGACGGTTCCTGGTTATTTCGGTGTTTGTCAGCCGTGGTACCCGGTACGTACTCTCCCAGAGTTGGGGTGTTCCAAGGCTTCGGGGGCCAGCATACATGAGCACAGTTTCAGTGGTTTTGGTGACTGCAATTGAAATGCATTGTGAGGGACGTTAGTACTGAGTTGTTTTTGAAATCGGGTTTTATCAGGCACGTAAGAAGATTCAGAACAGCGTACAGGGCTAATGTAAAATGACATGATTGTGATTTGTTTCTTTTTATAAAAAAAAAAAAAAAAAAAAAGGGGGTTTTGGGTTTTGCCAGTAACACCTTGGAAAGAAGAGGTGTTTGATGGTTACGAGAATTCTCTGTTTTGACAGTGTTTTTCCTTTCAGATCTAAGTCGGCCTAGTGACTGGGTCCGAGGTTACTTCCGTATATGTTGGCTGCGAGGAGAGCGGATCTTCGCCTTGGTGGTCGGTCCTTTGTTCCCTTTACAGTGGATGTAATTGGAGAGGTTGCCGGAGCTTGGCTCAGCTGTGGGTCTATCAGAGGTGATCAAGATTGTGTGAGCTCTCTTTTCTCCAACCGACTTGGTGATACACATAGGCTTCAAGTATCTGGTCCAAGGCCGTCTAGCTAGGCCTCTTACCCTTATCTGGTCACAGAGGTACAAGTTTCCCTGTTTTCGTTCGGAGTGTTACAACGATCCGGCCGAAGGTTACCCTCTGGCCCAGGGGGCAAGGCGCTAAGGAAGAATGTGATATGGATCTCTCATGGCGCATGAGCGATCAGGGCCTACCCAAGTTGTGCTGTTAATAAAGTGTTTTAAAAAAAAAAAAAAAAAAAAAAAAAGGTTGGAGGTCTGGCACCGCCAGCTGGAAGGCAATATTTGGCTGTCCTTAAGCTCAGATGGGTACATCCCGAATGATGATGTTGTGGATATGGTGGTTGCGGAAATTCCTGGGACGGCTCAGGTATTTCAGTTTTTTGGGTGGGGTCGCAGCTGGCTGGCGCTGTGCTGCTCCTTGGCGGAAGGGGTAGGAAAAGTGGTGGTGAAATACCCGCGCCGGACGGCCGGATGGCGGTACATTTGCCTGAACCCCGTGATGTTGGCAAGTTAATGCCTGGTTAAAAGCTGCGACCAAATTTTATGCCAAAAGATGAGAGTGGTTTTTTCCCCATACCTCTCTCCAAAAATGGAAAATTCAAATAAAAGTATTTTAATTTATAAGAGAACGGTGTTGTGTCTTTCTAGGGGGGGAAAAATGGTGGTTGTTGGGTCCTGGCAGTCTGAGGGGCACTGCAGCCAGAAACTTGAGATGCTGCCCCCTGACTGCTGGCCCCTCTGCATGTTAAAATAGAGTTCTCCCCCCTGGAAAGACACTGACCTGCCGCCCCCGCCTCCTGTGGTGTGACTGGCCTAAGCCCCGCCTCCTGGATACATATCATCGTGCTGCCCAGCTTCCAGCCTCTCGGCTGCAGGACCCGGACCTGTTTCCCACCCTCCCTCCCTTTTGTTTTCCAAGTTTGTTGGAGTTTACTGTGTTTTAAGTCGCAGCAGCGGAAGGGGTAGAAAAAGTGGTGGTGAAATACCCGCGCCGGACGGCCGGATGGCGGTACATTTGCCTGAACCCCGTGATGTTGGCAAGTTAATGCCTGGTTAAAAGCTGCGACCAAATTTTATGCCAAAAGATGAGAGTGGTTTTTTCCCCATACCTCTCTCCAAAATGGAAAATTCAAATAAAAGTATTTTAATTTATAAGAGAACGGTGTCGTGTCTTTCTAGGGGGGGAAAAATGGTGGTTGTTGGGTCCTGGCAGTCTTGCTCCCAGTAAGATATCACCAGATTGCAAGATGGACCCCTTTTTTTTACCTTTTTTTTCTAAATTTGGGTTGCGTCTTATAAACCGAATACTTTAAAGAGTAACAAAACTGAAAGAATACCCTTTGCACGGTGTTGGCCTCCTATTACTGCTTTTCTTTTGTGAGAAGTTCTCTCTTAGTTTCTTCCGGATCTGACCTCCGGCTCCGCAGCTCTGGACTTTACACGGTTTGACACTTTTGTTTATGATCTGCTGATATTTCCGGCTCATATTTGCTCCTTTATACACCTGTCAGGTGACAGCCCGGGATGTCTCCAGGAGATTGTAGCTCGGCTGTCCGACTAAATCCAGAGAGATTTCTTTTGTCGAGCCAAAATAACTTGTTGCTTAAATCCACTTTGTAGGATTTCGTACCTTGCTTGACCTTAATAAATTCTGAAAATATTCCAGTCCACTAATTTTGTTTGTTTACTCTCTTTCTATAAAAAAAGTGAATGATTCTCCTAATGTAGGGTTTCTCCGGCAGCTCTGTGTCCTTACACTGGACGATGCAGCTCTTCCTCTCCCCCTCCCAGTGGGAAATCTCAGCACATTGAAAAAAATCAATCATCAGTCAAACTAATTGAAAACGTCATGTATCTTTTCTCTCTATATGGCTAGTATTTGTGATACTTGCTGTGTTTTATACCCATACTTTAGATTTTGATATTTATTTCTTGAGTTCTTACAGGTTTCGTAATGTTTCGGGAAAAAGTCTTTAAAGGTCAACTTTTTTCCTAAGCCTTTATGCTTCTGAAGGAGGTGGTCAGAGTTACCTTCACGCTTACGGTGTTTACATGATATATGGTGTCTTGTACCGAATGTACTGTCATATGGTTGTGTTTCATAAAGTGAATATTTAGGTGCTGCTGGAGAACGCGGCCTGTCGATGTAGCAGAGCCGGAGCAGTGCAGCGGTCGGCGCCACCTAGTGGCCGAGAGTTTAATGTGTTTTTTGCATATTGTGTTTTACTGCCTAATGTGTATTTTATAGTAATTGTATTGCATAATGTATATTAACCATGTATAGTAGTGTCAGGTGTATCCTGGGTACTGAGATCAACGGTAGGAGGTGTGTAGGAGGTGGACAGGAGACCCCCACTCCTACTAGGTGTTGTATTAAAGTGTATTAAATAATGTGTGTTTTATACTATTGTAAAGTGTAAGCTCTGCTGTGTCATAAATGTATTATGGTTATATAGATAGGAAGGGGAAGGAAGAGTAATCTGCAGGTGCTGGGAAGCACAGGACTGGAAACTTTTGGTAACTTAGGGAACAGTGCCCCTGTTCCAGATGTGAGTTAGACTGGTCGACATCTCCCCTTCTCTGGCTGGACTGTGTGTGGTTTAACCCGGTAGAAAAAGTACGGGAAAGAGTCTGTGAGGAGAGAGACCGGACTGAGCGAGATAATGGAGTGGTTGTGTCTCTGACGTGGCTTAATCCTTAATCTTGTGGGACGCTGCCTGAGGAGAATCCGATAATCGCGGAGGGGGAAGATATTTGGTGCCAGCTAGTTGAGACAAGTGAGACAACCCAGAATTACCAGGCCAGGACCCGTAAGAAGGGAAGACGTCGCCCAGAGGAGCCCAGCCGTCAAGTGCCAGAAGAGAAGTGTAAAGCTACCACAAGGGAGCGCTGGGACTCAGGTGGAAGAAGAGCTCCTAAGTGCAGGAATATAGAGATCCACTAGAGGTCACTAACAAAAGCGCAGGGATAGTCAGTCAGCCAAGGTCTGAGCCAGGATATCACGTCTGTACCGAGGAGTAAGCAAGCCAAAGGCCAAGAACAAAACAGAGGTTGGATTCTGGGAGAACAAGTAAGTAGAGGGAAGGAAGTGGAGGTCAGGACACGGAAGAGGACCGGGGTCATGGAGACAGGGAAGACATACTGGGCAGGAGGGATGGAGGGCAGGGAAAACAGGTACGCATAGAGGAGGGAGTAGAGGTGAGGACACGTAACGGGACCAGGGTCAGGTGGGCAGGGAGGTCAGGCCGGACAGGAGGGACTGAGGTCAGAACGAGCAGGAGGGACAGAGGTCAAACTGGACAGGAGGGACGGAGATCAGAGAGAACAAATATGCACAGAGGAGAGAGTGGAGGTGAGGACATGGAACAGGACCAGGGTCAGGTGGGCAGAGAGGTCAGGCCAGACAGGAGGGACGGAGGTCAAACCGGGCAGGAGGGACGGAGGTCAAACCGGGCAGCAGGGACGGAGGTCAGGGAGAACAGGTAAGCACTGAGGAGGGAGTGGAGGTGATGACACGGAATGGGACCAGGGTCAGGTGGGCAGGGAGGTCAGGCTGGACTGGAGGGATGGAGGTGAGACCGGGCAGGAGGGACAGAGGTCAGGGAGAATGGTACTGGGTAGCGGGACTTGATCAGAGTACACTCTCAGGAACCAGGTGCATGCTGCAGAGTTGCAAGTTGCAAGACGTCTGCAAGTTGGAACATGAGAGAACCAACACATTAGCCAGGTCAGGACTCGTAAGAAGGGAAGACGTCGCACGGAGGAGCCCAGCCGCCAAGTACCAAAAAAGATTAAAAGTTCCTCCTTGCCTCGCCTGGAGAAGTGCGCGCCAATAAACCTTGCTGTTCCCAGAGACAGTCTGCATTTATGCACCTTAGTTAGGACGTAGTGTAGGCTGCAGTCATTAGAATGTGGTAGCCGTGCGGCCCCAGTAGTGGAGGCCAGTCAGACTGTACCATAGTGTAGCTAAGTGTATTTTTGATGTTCTGTACTGTTCCCCCTTTATTTTGTGATAGTTGAGACGATATCTGTAGTCCGCCACAGCTAAGCAGTTTACTTGTTATTACCTCTGCAATTCCTCATACCCCCTTCTCGCTGCCCCGCAGCAGTTGCGTGTCCCTGCCTGTAATAAACCCTATTTATCTGTATTAACTTACGCTGCACTGCGGTGGTCCCTGGGCCATTGCTTCAGAGTGACAGATGGTGAGGGGGGTTGGCTGTAGCGACAGGCCAGAAAGAGTTCAGTTCTATTGCGGATTTCTGAAGTTAAGATGCTAATTTGTAACTTGGGTCCGTCGGGAAACTCAGGGGTATCCTTTAAGGGTCCGGAGTCTACGGGTCACCTCGAGACGGGCTTAAAAGAGTCCAGGAACTAGACAGATGTGCCCAGGAGAGAGAGTTCCTTCGAGACGGGCCTAGGGAAGTTGAGAGACTAGAAGCCGTCCACGGCAGTGATTGCACCACAGGTAGAGTAGAACACAGGGGGAGTGGAGACTTGGGCTCGGCAGCTGGAGGACTAGGTCCCAGGCAGCGGGATAGACCAGACGAAGTACCCCAGGAAACAGCAGCAGCAGAACCGGATGAACTTGGCCATGTCTGTTGGAAAGAGGAAAGAGTTAAATAAATGTTTACAGTTGTTTTGCCCAGAGCTCTCCCGTGTCCTGTCTTTAACCAAAACATCTAAGATGGTGACCAGCTGCGGGGTGGTGGACGCTGCCCTGAAGAGTACAGTAAGTGTCACACATCACCGCCTGAAGAGGTCTACATCGGCTCTTTCTGGCGGAGGAATGCGGCGCCCTCGTGGCCCTGCGTCCGCACCTTTCTTCACTCCGAAATGTGGTTGATTCTCTGTTTGACCCTTTTGAATGTTGGCAACTCAGAAATACATGGATATAAGAAATTGGACTCTAGAATATAGAATAGAATATAGAGATTGGATTCTAGAATAGCAGAGGCCACTTCACCACTGAGTCATATAAAGAAGTGGGATTTGTTGAAAAGTGAATACAGATATTAATTTCCAAGGTTTTGACGTATTTGGTCTTTCACAACGTTATCTACATATAAATGACAGCAAAATACATGAACAGGTGGCCGATTATAACAGAATGTATACATATGTACATAGTATCATCAAAGAAGCATCAGACAAAAGCACATGATGTACAGAAAGGTCATTCACAGAAACCTGGAGGCCGCGCAGTTCTCTTCTATAATTGTGACTAGATCGATAAGGATTACATAGTCATGGCCGAAAGTGTTGGCACCCTTGACATTTTTGCAGAAACTGACGTTTTTCTCCCAGAAAATTCTTGCAATTACACGTTTTATCATACACAGGTTTATCTCCTTTATGTTTATTGGAACATCACAAAAAAAAGAGAAAAAAAATAGGTAAATTGGAGATAATTTCATACAAAACTGCAAAAATGAGCCGGACAAAATTACTGGCACCTTTCCAAAATTGTGGGGAAACAACTTTGTTTCAAGCATGAGCTTCTCATTCAAACTCAGCTGTGACAAGTAACAGGTATGGGCAATATGAAAATCACACCTGAAACAGATAAAAAGGGGAGAAGTTGACCCAATCTTAGCATTGTGTGTGCCGCACTAAGCATGGAGAACAGAAAGAAGAGAAGAGAACTGGGGACTTGAAAACCAAAATTGGTTAAAAAAACCCAAACATTAAAAATCTCAAGGTTACAAGGCCCATCTCCAGAGATAGTGATGTTCCTTTGTTCACAATGTGCAACATAATGAAGAAGTTTACAACCCCATGACACTGTAGCTAATCTTCCTGGATGTGAACGGTAGAGAAAAATTGATGAAAGGTTGTAACGCAGAATAGTCCAGATGGTTGATAAGCCCCAATCGAGAGCCAAGCTGCAGCTCTGGTGCATCAGTGTCAGCAAGAACTATCTGTCCACATCTGATAAAATGAAATGCTATGGAGGAGACCTAGGAGGACCCCACTGCTGATACAGAGACAGAAAAAAACAAAATGTACATGAGGAAACAAAATCCTTCTGAGAAAGCGTCTTGTGGACAGATGAGATTAAGGTAGAGCTCTTTGGTAAAGTGCATCATTCTACTATTTACCGAAAATGAAATGAGGTCTACAAAGTAAAGATCACAGCACCTAGAGTCATGTATGGTGGAGGCCAGATGTGTTTTGGGGTTGTCTTGCTGCCTCTGGCACTGGGGGTCCTGACTCTGTACAAGACATCATGAAATCTAAAGCTTACCAGAGGATTTTGGGGGGCAATGTAGTGCACTGTGTGAGAAAGATGGGTAAAATCCTAGGTGAGGGGTCTCCAGCAGGACAATGACCCCAAACACGTCAAGAAGCCCCAGAAAGGGATGGAAACAAAGTGCTGGAGAGATCTGAAGTGGCAGAAATTAGTCAGGATCTAAACCCCATTGACACCTGTGAAGAGATCTGAAAATTAGGAGAAAAGAGGAGAGAAAAGGAGAGAAGAGAAGAGCAGAGAAGAGGAGAGGAGACGCCTTCAGATATGAGAGACCTGGAGACATTTATAAAGAAGAGTCCGAGATTCCAGGTGAGAGGAGGAGGAAGAAGCTGTGGACGGGGACAGGGGGCGACTGCTGGAAGGGATTTACTCCAAAGGGTTAAGGGCGCAACCAAATATTAAGAGGAGGGGACAACAATTTTGCCCATTTTGGGGGTTTTGTGTGAAATTATCTCCAAGTTTCCTTTTATTCTCTTTTTTTTGTTTGTTTTTGTGCTTTACCAATGCACACAAAGGAAATAAACATGTGAATAACAAAATGTGTAACTGCAAGACTTTTTGGGAAGAAATACTTCACTTTCTGGAATAATTTCAAGGGTGCCAACACTTTTAGTCATGACTTTATCTCTAAGGATGTCTCTGAATGAGCAGGTGAGGAGGGTGCAGGAAGAAACAAGATTCTGGGAAGAAAGCATATAGGTCATAGTAATTTGTATCAGGAAGGGAAGAATGGAGAGGGGGTGGGAGAGAGCAGAGATGACAGGCAAAACAGAAGGGAAAGAAACAGAGGATGAAGGGGGAAATCTATAGAGGATATCGGTCGGTATGGGCATCTAGAGAAATGGGTACAGAATTAGTGTTGTTGCCCCTTCTTTTCTCCCCTTTCCCTTTCAGTTCCTTCTTAACCAATTCATTTCTCCTTTTCCCCCCTTTTTTTTTTACTTAATCTAAAATTACCTACTTGGTGACTTATCTTTATTTCTCAACTAACTGTAGTACCCGGCGTTGCCCGGGATATTAACTGTCTCTGTCTGTCTCTCTACCAGTCTGTCTGTCTCTGTCTGTCTCTCTCTATGTGTGTCTGTCTCTTTGTGTGACTCTGTCTCTATCCATGTCTGTCTGTCTGTGTCCCTCTCTGTCTACTTTGTCTGTCTCTTTCTATCTCTCTGTCTGTCTCTCTATCTCTGTGTTTGTCTGTCAGTCTCTTTCCCTGCCTGTCTCTTTCCCCGTCTGTCTCTTTCCCCGTCTGTCTCTTTCCCCATCTGTCTCTCTCCCTGTCTGTCTCTTTCCCCGTCTGTCTCTTTCCCCATCTGTCTCTTTCCCCGTCTGTATCTTTCGCCGTCTGTCTCTTTCCCTGTCTGTCTGCCTTTTTTCCCTGTCTATCTCTGTCTATTTGTCTCTTTCCCTGTCTGCCTCTAATCTGTGTGTCTCTCTGTCTCTTTCCCAGTGTGTCTTTCTGTCCTACTCTTTCTGTCTGTCTAGCTTTTGTTTTTCCTACCTGTCTTCTTCTGTTTGTCTCTGTCTCTTTCCCTGTCTGTCTCTCAGTCTGTGTCTGTCTGTCTCTATCCGTCTCCCCACTGACATCATATTACCTCACACATGAGCTTCTTATACTATGACTGTCCGTTGTTCCTATAGCAACCACTCACAGCTGCTATTAATAAACTGTAGCTCGCAGCTCCATCCACTTTAATGAAGGAAGGTTTTTTTGGAGAGTAACTGTAAAGCGCGGGGTTAAATTTTCATGTCAAAACATAGTCGACGTTCCCCGAGTCACATGGGGCGTCTGTGCAAAATTTTGTGATGATAAATGGGCGATGCAGATTCCTTTAGCGGACATACACACACACGCACACACACACATACACTCAGCTTTATATATTAGATTTGAGTCTCTATTTCTTTTTTATAATTTCCTCTTTTTTTTCACTTATTCTTCTGTTCTTCCTCCCATCACCACATATTTCATATATTCGTCCCCATTGTACCTCTCTGTGTCCTGCCATCCCCTTCACTGCACTTTTCCACTCTTTTCCCTTCCCCTCGTGGCTCCTTTCGGTTATCTCCATAAGCGGCACATACACAACAAGCGCCTTCCCACCTAGAGTACATCACACATGATGATTCCTATGACGCACCCACTGACTTTTTTTTTTTTAAGCGCCAGTTTTCCCTTCCAGGGTTAAGTCAGTGCAATTGATTTTCTGAATGTGCTGGGATTTCCTGCTGAGAGAGAGAGAGGAAGAGCTGCATCCTCCAGAATATAGACATAAAGCTGCCTGAGAAAATCTCCCTTAGATAAATGCTTCATTTTTGTTGGAATACAAGCCAAAAAAACTCTTAAAATTAGTGGACTGGAACATTTTCAGTATTTACCCAGGTCAAGCAAGGAACCAAATCCTACAGACAGGAAACAAGCTATGTTTTGAGTCCTATTCTTTCTTCACAGGGTCTTGTTTTTTCCTCACCTTTTCATTCAGAGAGACATCCTTAGGCATTCTGTCTCCTCCAAACACGACGAGTTGTGTTCCTACCAAACAGTTCTATTTTGGTTTCTTCAGACCATGTGACATTCTCCAAATACTCTTCTGCATAATCCAAATGCTCTCTAGCAAAGTTCAGACGGGCCCGGACATGTACTGGCTTAAGCAGGGGAACATGTCCGGCACTGCAGGATCTGAGTCCCTGGTGGCATAGTGTGTTACTGATGGTAGTCTTTGTTATGGTGGTCCCAACTCTATGCAGGTCATTCACTAGGTCCCGATATGTGGTTCTGGGATTTTTGTTCACCGTTCTTGTGATCATTTTGACCCAACGGGATGAGATCTTGTGTGGAGCCCCAGATTGAGGGAGATTATCAGTGGTCTTGTATGTCTTCCATTTTCTTATTATTGCTCTCACAGTTGATTTCATCACACCAAGCTGCTTGCCTATTGCAGATTCTGTCTTCCCAGCCTGGTGCAGGGCTACAATTTTGTCTCTGGAGTCCTTCGACAGCTCTTTGGTCTTCACCATAGTGGAGTTTGGAGTGTGACTGTTTGAGGTTGTGGAGGTGTCTTTTATACTGTTAACAAATTCAAACAGGCGCCATTACTACAGGTAATGAGTGGAGGACAGAGGAGTGTGACGCCCTGGGCAAGCCAGGGGTCACAGGTCATGACACCACCACACCCTACACCCCGGATAGGTACACCAAAGCTACACAAAAATCCTTGTTGCCTTCCTCCAGGGGCTGATGTCCACACCAGGGGGTGGGCCAGGCGGTTGGCTCCGCCCACCGAGGAGTTCACAGCCCTGGAGGCGGGAAAACCAGGCAGATTAGGTTTGCAGTTGAAGAGAGATAGAGTTAAGCTAGGGAAGTGAAAGGAAGTGGTAGAGGAGCAAGTGAGAGGAGAAAAGGTGGAAAAGAAAGTGACAGTTGAGAAAGCCTGAAGTTGGTCCGGGTGTGTGCCCCGGACTGAGAACAGCAAGGTCAGCAGACGGCGGTGACTGTCTGCAGGAGAGGCTGCTTGGAGATTGCCGAAAGGACCGTGGACGGGTGGTGGCCCGGCGGTACCGGAGCGGTATACGAAGAGAAGCCAGCACCATTGGCAGGAGCCTTTCGGATCCCGGCAAAGCTAGGAGTCGCCGTGAATTTGCCAAATCCGTCAGTGAAGGGGACCTCTGGGTCTCCCAACAAGCAAGTCCCGATTGAAGGCAACAGTCCAACCGTTACAGAGAGACACCGCCACCGCCAGGGCACCAGTTTCTCAGGGCCAGCGCCTGCGGGCAAAGAGGGGCTCCTCCGGCACATATCCAAGCCAGGGAGCGGGTTACCGGTGGGAACCCATCGCTACCAACATTTCATTAGGTGCAGGGACAGAGACCGTCACCGTCAACTGCCGGGGAAAAGCAACAGCAGCCGTCCGTGGGAACCGTCTTTCCACGCGTGTGTTTTACCGAAAACTGTGTCACCGTCTCAGGCTGAGTGAGTACCACAGTGCCGTGAGGCACAGCGCTGCCCCCGCGTCCCTGCACCCCACCAAGCCCTGCACCGGCCCTGCCATACAGCATCCCCCACCTCATCACTGGGTCCCGGGACAACCACCCCCTACCCACGGAGGGGAGAACTAACAACTTTGCTGCTCCGTGTCACCGCTCCCGGGATCCCCATACAGAGCAGCGGTGGTGTCACCAAAATCACCACAACCGTGGGTGACGTCACAGACAATAAACTATCCCAACAAAAAAACCCCTTTCACTCACGGGCGAGGAGCGCCGCTCGAGTCCCCGGGATCCGGCCCATCGCTCGAGCCACCGAGCAGCAGCAGGCCGCAGCAGCAGCGGCGGCCGGACCCGAGCAGTGGGAGAGCGCAGCGTCCCCTCCTCCGCCCGCGACAACTTGGCGTCACGAACAGGATCTTACCACTCTGCCGTTGGGTAGAGATGCGCCTTGTGACCGCCGGAGGTGTCCGGCCGGAAAATTTCAGAAGTCGCCATCTTTGGCGTGAAGAGTTCCCGCTCGAGCGTCTTCTCGAGTAGCGGAGGCGCGAAGGCCAAAACCCCGCCCCGATAGAGGAGGGGCCGGAAAGAGGCTAAGGAGGACGAAATGGCGACTGGTCGCATGTAGCCGCGGCTATAAAGGCAGGGACGCCAGGACTCTGCAGCCATCTTGTTCCTGGGAGAAGCCGCCAGCAATATGTGGATGCCGTCCCGCAGCACCGTAGCCCCCGCGCCTGGAACCGCGGCGTGGGTGGAGATCCGGACCGTGCAGCTCTACCAGAGGCTGCAGGTCAAAATGCAGCTCCTCATGGAGGAGTGGGAGACCGACATGGCGGATGTCATAGCGACCGTGCGGAGACGCGAGGAGGAAGCGGAGGAAGGGAGGGTGAGTGACCCACGCCCCGATGCCCTTGAAGGGCCGGTCATCGCGGCTGCGGGACCCGGTCTAAACCCTCTCGCCCTGCTGCCTCCCTCGCCACCCGTCTCGGAAGCCATGACCTCGCCACTAGGCCCGCTACCACCGCAACCGGTAGCGATACCCAGCATGCCCGCCCAGGCGGGCCGACCTGTAGCCGGAGCCCGTAGTTGACCGGAGGTGCTGCCATGGAAAGCCCCGAAAACCGAACCGGAGGCATCCACCGAGAAGTCCCCCGAGCCGGAGCCGATAGCCCGCTCCGTGCCGAAGGCCCAGCAGCGGAAAGCCCCTGTGCCCATCCCCCACACCTCGGCTGAGGTTGCGCCAGGTTGCCGATGCAAGGCAGCGTCTAAGGCCAAGTCACCGCGGGACCTGCCGCCCAGATCCCCAGCAGTGGGCAATGTCCAACAGGTCTCGCGGGGCCCGACCCGTGCGCCGGAGCTCGCAGCAGCGCCGTACTGGGACAGGGAGCCGGTACCGTTGGGCCTGGAGATTGAAGAGCGGGAAAGAAGGAAGGCGGAGATGGTGGCCCGTGCAATCCGGGAAAAAGAGAACCTCCGTCAGGCAACTTTCCGTGTCCGGGGCCCGTTGTATGAAGGGCAGGTGAGGCGGTTTGATGTCCGCCGGGGCTATGGATTCATATATGAACCGGGCCTGGAGGCCGAAGTGTTTATAGCCCGGCGGGATGTGAATGCTCACCTGCCAGAGGAGCACCCCGGTCGAAATCTGATGCCGGGCGATTTTATCCAGTACACCCGACACTGCGGGGAGAGGGGGTGGTTTGCGCTGGACGCCAAGCTGAGGGGCAGCCAGGAGGCCCGGGTGTCCGCCGCACCCTCTCCCCCAACGGATGCGGAAGAATCTGAGTAGGGCAGCGGAGCACCGTTGCACCGTCCCCGTTGGGACCACCTGTGTGTTTTTAAAAGTTGAAAGTGTTGAAAGATAAAAATGAAAATGATTACCGAACAGTAACCTGATTGCAACCGTGATTGGAACCGGCCGTTGCCGGCATTGTTGTCCCCGTGGGGACCGCTTGAAAAGCTGCATAGAAACTTCTATGGACAAGCCCGTGAACTTGCAGGGCAACCACAAACGTTAGTGGCTTGTAAATAAAAATGTTTTGTTGCAGCTAACCGTTACCGCCTCCGGAGAGGCAGGTTGGAGGGAGGGCCCGCAGTGGAGCAGGCTGGGGCCCAGCCACCACAGGAACCGGTGGCTACCCTCTGGAGGATCCCGCTCGGGTAACTGGTTCAGGACTGGGGTCAAGGGGTGCTGCCTGTTTCTTAGGGGCAGCATCAGGGCCAGGTTACTTGGGTGGGAGAGAGCGGCAGCAGCAACCATTAAAAATGTTTGTAACGTTTAAGTACCGTACCTCCCGCTGTGGGATGATGTTTTTCTATTTGTTCAAATGTTTATCTCTTTTCAGAAAAATAAAACCGGTGTTGGACGGGCAGCCCGCGGACGGTCTGCATTTTGCTAAGGGGGAATGTGACGCCCTGGGCAAGCCAGGGGTCACAGGTCATGACACCACCACACCCTACACCCCGGATAGGTACACCAAAGCTACACAAAAATCCTTGTTGCCTTCCTCCAGGGGCTGATGTCCACACCAGGGGGTGGGCCAGGCGGTTGGCTCCGCCCACCGAGTTCACAGCCCTGGAGGCGGGAAAACCAGGAAGATTAGGTTTGCAGTTGAAGAGAGATAGAGTTAAGCTAGGGAAGTGAAAGGAAGTGGTAGAGGAGAAAAGGTGGAAAAGAAAGTGACAGTTGAGAAAGCCTGAAGTTGGTCCGGGTGTGTGCCCCGGACTGAGAACAGCAAGGTTAGCAGACGGCGGTGACTGTCTGCAGGAGAGGCTGCTTGGAGGTTGCCGAAAGGACCGCGGACGGGTGGTAGCCCGGCGGTACCGGAGCGGTATACGAAGAGAAGCCAGCACCATTGGCAGGGGCCTTTCGGATCCCGGCAAGGCTAGGAGTCGCCGTGAATTTGCCAAATCCGTCAGTGAAGGGGACCTCTGGGTCTCCCAACAACCAAGTCCCGATTGAAGGCAACAGTCCAACCGTTAGAGAGAGACACCGCCACCGCCAAGGCACCAGTTTCTCAGGGCCAGCGCCTGCGGGCAAAGAGGGGCTCCTCCGGCCCATATCCAGGTCGGGGAGCAGGTTACCGGTGGGAATCCATCGCTACCAACATAGACTTAGGTGCAGGAAAAGGGACTGTCACCGTCAACTACTGGGGAAAAGCAACAGCAGCCGTCCGTTGGAACCATCTTTCCAGCCGTGTGTTTTACCGAGAACTGTGTCACCGTCTCAGGCTGAGTGAGTACCACCGTGCCGCAAGGCACAGCGCTGCCCCCGTGTCCCTGCACCCCACCAAGCCCTGCACCGGCCCCCGCCATCCCTCATCCCCCACCTCATCACTGGGCCCCGGGACAACCACCCCCTACCCACGGAGGGGAGAACCAACAACTTTGCTGCTCCATACCATCACTCCCGGGATCCCCATACAGAGCAGCGGTGGTGTCCATACAATCACCACAACCGTGGGTGGCGTCACGGACAATAAACAATCCCAAAAACCAAACCCCTTTCACTCACGGGCGAGGAGCGCCGCTCGAGTCCCCGGGATCCGGCCCATCGCTCGAGCCACCGAGCAGCAGCAGGCCGCAGCAGCAGCGGCAGCCGGACCCGAGCCGTGGGAGAGCGCGGCGTCCCCTCCTCCGCCCGCGACAGGAGCCTCTTACAGAAGAAGTTACAGGTCTGTGAGAGCCAGAAATCTTGCATGTTTTTAGATGACTAAATACTTATTTTCCACCATAATTAGCAAAAAAAATCTTACCAAATCAGATGCGGTGATTTTCTGGATTTGTTTTCTCATTTTGTCTCTCATAATTGTGGTCACCTATGATGTCAATTACAGGCAAATCTCATCTTTATAAGGGGGAGAACTTGCACAATTGGGGGCTGAATAAATACTTTTTTTCCCCCCACTGTATGTCTCCCATCCTGGGCCCCTTCTGGGCAACTAGAGTTGAAACCAGCAATATCCCTCCGATCTCTATACAGACACATCTGCAGGTTTTTCCCTCCGCTCTCTATATAGACACATCTGCAGGTTTTTCCCTCCGCTCTCTATAAAGACACATCTGCAGGTTTTTCCCTCCACTCTCTATACAGACACATCTAGAGGTTTTTCCCTCCACTCTCAATAAAGACACATCTGCAGGTTTTTCCCTCCACTCTCGATAAAGACACATCTGCAGGTTTTTCCCTCCGCTCTCTATACAGACACATCTGCAGATTTTTCCCTCCACTCTCTATAAAGACACATCTGCAGATTTTTCCCTCCACTCTCTATAAAGACACATCTGCAGGTTTTTCCCTCCGCTCTCTATACAGACACATCTGCAGGTTTTTCCCTCCGCTCTCTATACAGACACATCTGCAGGTTTTCCCTCCACTCTCTATACAGACACATCTGCAGGTTTTCCCTCCACTCTCTATAAAGACACATCTGCAGGTTATTCCCTCCGCGCTCTATACAGACACATCTGCAGGTTTTTCCCTCTGCTCTCTATACAGACACATCTGCAGCTTTTTCCCTCCGCTCTCTAAAACGCGCCTTCGCTAATGTGTCCCCAGGACGTAATAATTCATCACCTGGCCATAAATCAGCCCCTGCATCATCGCTGATGAGATGCATCTGCTGGATGATGCAGTGACATCTATACGTCACGTGACCACATCGATGATACATCAAAAGGCAGGGTTAAAAATAAAAATAGAAATGTTGCAATTCCCATTCTGGCCACTGGGGCTTTTTTAGACTCCAACTTCCTGTTTCCAGGAATGCACATGAACATTAGCAGCAATGCACACTCTAACCCTCTCTTTTATATAAAAGTGTGTAATCCCTCGTTATGTGCACAGAGAGAGAGCTGTCAATCATCTGCAGCAGCGCTTGGAAGACAAAGTCCGTGACCAGAGAATCCGGGACCATAGACTCCGGGACCATAGACTCTGGGGCCATAGACTCCGGGACCATAGACTTCGGGACCATAGACTCCAGGACCATAAAATCCGGGACCATTGACGGAGGCCAGACTTGTGCCATTGGATCATTAACGTATATTCTCTGCGAAATATCAGAGGAAAGTATTCCTGGCTGCATGAATCAGATAACATCTGTGTAGAGAGGTGTCACCTGTCACTGTAAACCTGCCTGTGATGATAAGTCACCTGCTGAAAACTCTTTCTGAAAACTCATTTTTGAAGTATGAGTCTTAAAAAGCCTCAATATCCAATAAGAAAATGATATAAAAAAAAACCTGTCAAAAATAAAACAAAAAATAAAATGTGAAACAAACAAAACTCTGATTTACACAATAGGTCATATCATAGAATGGTAGAGTTGAAATGGACCTCCGGGGTCATCTAGTCCATCCCCCCGCTCAAAGCAGGAGTCACTAAACCATCCCAGACAGATGTCCGCCCAACCTCTTTTTAAAGACTTCCATTGAAGGAGAACTCACCACCTCTCGTGGGCATCTGTTCCACTCATTGATCACCCTCACTGTCACAAAGTTTTGTCTAATATCTAATCTGTGTCTCCTCCCATCAGTTTCATCCCATTGCTTTTAGTCTTTCCTTGTGAAAATGAGAATAAAACTGATCCCTCTACAGTGTGACAGCCTTTAAGATATTTGTAGACCGCTATTACGTCTCCTCTCAGTCTTCTCTTTTGCAAGCTAAACAATCCTAAATCCTGTAACCGTTCCTCATAGGACATGGTTTGCAGACCAGTCACCATTCTGGTCACTCTTCTCTGAACTTGCTCCAGTTTATTGATGTCTTTTATAAAATGTGGTGCCCAGAACTGGACACAATATTCCAGATGAGGTCTGACCAAAGATGAGTAAAGGGGGATAATGACTTCACATGATCTAGACTGTATGCTTCTGTTAATATATCCTAGAATGGCGTTTGTCTTTTTTGCTGCTGCGTCACACTGCTGACTCCTGTGCAGTCTGTGATCTATTAGTATACCTAAGCCTTTTTCACACATGCTGTTGGATAGCTCTATTCCTCCCATGCTGTATATGCTCTTTTCATTATTCTTGCCCAGATGTATGACTTTGCATTTCTCCCTGTTATAAACCATTCTATTAGTTGCTGCCCATTGTTCCAGCTTGTTTAGATCTTGTTGAATCCTCTCTCTCTTTTCTCTCATATTAGCTGTTTCTCCTAGCTTTGTGTCATCAGCAAATTTAATCAGTTTACCCTTAATACCTTCATCTAAATCATTGATAAAGATGTTGAACAACACGGGGCCCAGGACAGAGCCCTGTGGTACCCCACTTGAGACAGTCTTCCAACTGGATGTGCAGCCATTTATGACCACTCTTTGACTCCGATCACTAAGCCAGTTATGAATCCATCTAACAGTTGCCTTGTCTATTCCACGCTTGATCATTTTTTCAATAAGGATTGTATGAGATACTTTGTCAAATGCTTCACTGAAGTCAAGATATACTATATCTACTGCATTTCCCTGATCCACCCAGTCAGTGATTTTGTCATAGAAGGAAATTAAGTTAGTCTGACATGACTTATTAGTTACAAACCCATGCTGGCTCTGGCTAATCATTTCATTCTCATCCAGGTACTTGTAAATGTTGTTTAATAATTTGTTCAGCGATCTTTCCTGGTATGGAAGTCAGGCTCACAGGCCTGTAGTTCCCTGGGTCCACCTTCTTCCCCTTTTTGAAGATAGGGACAACATTTGCTCTTCTGCAGTCTTCTGGAACTTCTCCTGTTCTCCAAGAATTTTCAAAAATTATGAAGAGTGGTTCTAATATTTCCTCTGCTAACTCCTTCAGTACTCTGGGGTGTAATTCATCTGGTCCTGGGGACTTGAATTCATTAATGTTAGCTAAGTATTCCCTCACTATCTCTTTGTTTATTGACGGCCTGGATTCTTCTAATAGAACAATAGAACGGTGAAGATCAGTTGATTTTACTTTTACTTTTTCAGAGAAAACAGATGCAAAATTACAATTTAAAAGTTTGGCCTTCTCAACATCATTTTTTACAACTTCCCCATTTTCATCCTGTAAAATTCCTATAACATCTTTGACTTTTCTTTTATTTTTGACATGATTCCAAAATTCTTTTTTATTGCTTTTGACATCTGTTGCTGCCTTATTTCATGATCAGCTTTGGCTAATCTGATGTGTGTCCTGCAGGTTTTGCAGACGGTGTTATATTCTTCTTTAGATTTGCCTCCCTCTTTCCATTTAATAAACATTTCTTTCTTACTTTTTAGCATCTGTTTAAGTTCTGTGTTCATCCAACCTGATTTCCTTAAATGTTTCTTATTCTTCCCTCTTTTAGGGATTGTTAATGATTGCGCTTTGACAATCTCATTTTTCAAGATGTCCCATCCTTCCTGGACATTTCTGTCCTTATGGACAGAAGGTCATATTTGTCACAATCCCTTCAAGTTACCATTCAACGTGGTTTGTGATTCAGTCCAAGTATTTTTTTTTTTTTGTTTTTGCAAAGTTGTGAAATTTTGCAATAAACAATTAATTTTTCCCAAAAGTGGCTGATGAGTAGCTTTTTTTATTTCCTGCCCGGTGTCTGTCTGAAATGTGATGACCGGACCATTCTGGAATGATTTGTGCTGTTCTGAGTCACTTGTTCCCTGTGTAATACCACGGTCTCGTTCTTTGTACACAGGACCTTTGCTCTTTTTAACAGGGGGATTTTTCTTTCCTCCTGCAGAGATCTGTATTTAGGTCATTAACACAATGAGACTCATGTAACAGACTGTGGGCACGATGGAGGAAGTAAATGGCGGTCCAAAATGCGTTGTACCATCACTCACTCATAGGTTATTGGGGTCTCATGATCTCATGTATGCTACCCAGGGACAGCTCTCGTATAGCCCTACTACCCGGGGACAGCTATCGTATAGCCCTACTACCCAGGGACAGCTCTCATATAGCCCTACTACCCGAGGACAGCTCTCGTACAGCCCTACTACCCGGGGACAGCTATCGTATAGCCCTACTACCCAGGGACGGCTCTCGTATAGCCCTACTACCCAGGGACAGCTCTCGTATAGCCCTACTACCCAGGGACAGCTCTCGTATAGCCCTACTACCCAGGGACAGCTCTCGTATAGCCCTACTACCCAGAGACAGCTCTCGTATAGCCCTACTACCCGAGGACAGCTCTCGTATAGCCCTACTAACCAGGGACAGCTCTCGTACAGCCCTACTACCCAGGGACGGCTCTCGTATAGCCCTACTACCCAGGGACGGCTCTCGTATAGCCCTACTACCCAGGGACAGCTCTCGTACAGCCCTACTACCCAGGGACAGCTCTCGTATAGCCCCTACTACCCAGGGACAGCTCTCGTATAGCCCCTACTACCCAGGGACAGCTCTCGTATAGCCCTACTACCCAGGGACAGCTCTCGTATAGCCCTACTACCCAGTGACAGCTCTCGTATAGCCCCTACTACCCAGGGACAGCTCTCGTATAGCCCCTACTACCCAGGGACAGCTCTCGTATAGCTCTACTACCCAGGGACAACTCTCATATAGCCCTACTACACAGGGACAGCTCTCGTATAGCCCTACTACCCAGGGACAGCTCTCGTATAGCCCAACTACCCAGGGACAGCTCTCGTACAGCCTCACTACCCAGGGACGTCTCTCGTATAGCCCTACTACCCAGGGACAGCTCTCGTATAGCCCTACTACCCAGGGACAGCTCTCGTACAGCCCTACTACCCAGGGACAGCTCTCGTATAGCCCCTACTACCCAGGGACAGCTCTCGCATAGCCCTACTACCCAGGGACAGCTCTCGTATAGCCCCTACTACCCAGGGACAGCTCTCGTATAGCTCTACTACCCAGGGACAACTCTCATATAGCCCTACTACACAGGGACAGCTCTCGTATAGCCCTACTACCCAGGGACAGCTCTCGTATAGCCCTACTACCCAGGGACAGCTCTCGTACAGCCTCACTACCCAGGGACAGCTCTCGTATAGCCCCACTACCCAGGGACAGCTCTCGTATAGCCCTACTACCCAGGGACAGCTCTCGTATAGCCCTACTACCCAAGGACAACTCTCATATAGCCCTACTACCCAGGGACAGCTCTCGTATAGCCCTACTACCCAGGGACAGCTCTCGTATAGCCCTACTACCCAGGGACAGCTCTCGTATAGCCCTACTACCCAAGGACAACTCTCATATAGCCCTACTACCCAGGGACAGCTCTCGTATAGCCCTACTACCCAGGGACAGCTCTCGTATAGCCCTACTACCCAGGGACAACTCTCGTACAGCCCTACTACCCAGGGACAGCTCTCATATAGCCCCACTACCCAGGGACAGCTCTTGTATAGCCCTACTACCCAGGGACAACTCTCATATAGCCCTACTACCCAGGGACAACTCTCGTATAGCCCTACTACCCAGGGACAGCTCTCGTATAGCCCTACTACCCAGGGACAACTCTCGTACAGCCCTACTACCCAGACACAGCTCTCGTATAGCCCCACTACCCAGGGACAGCTCTTGTATAGCCCTACTACCCAGGGACAATACTCCTATAGCCCTACTACCGAGGGACAGCTCTCTTATAGCCCTACTACCCAGGTACAGCTCTCGTATAGCCCTACTACCCAGGGACAGCTCTCGTATAGCCCTACTACCCAGGGACAGCTCTCGTATAGCCCTACTACCCAAGGACAACTCTCATATAGACCTACTACCCAGGGACAGCTCTCGTATAGCCCTACTACACAGGGACAGCTCTCGTATAGCCCTACTACCCAGGGACAACTCTCGTACAGCCCTACTACCCAGGGACAGCTCTCATATAGCCCCACTACCCAGGGACAGCTCTTGTATAGCCCTACTACCCAGGGACAATACTCCTATAGCCCTACTACCGAGGGACAGCTCTCGTATAGCCCTACTACCCAGGGACAGCTCTCGTATAGCCCTACTACCCAGGGACAGCTCTCGTATAGCCCTACTACCCAGGGACAGCTCTCGTATAGCCCTACTACCCAGGGACAGCTCTCGTACAGCCCTACTACCCAGGGGCAGCTCTCGTATAGCTCTACTACCCAGGGACAGTTCTCGTATAGCCCTACTACCCAGTGACAGCGCTCGTATAGCCCTACTACCCAGAGAAAGCTCTCATATACCCCTACTACCCAGGGACAGCTCTCGTATAGCCCTACTACCCGGGGATAGCTCTCGTATAGCCCTACTACCCAGGGACAGCTCTCGTATAGCCCTACTACCCAGGGACAGCTCTTGTATAGCCCTACTACCCAGGGACAGTTCTCATATAGCCCTACTACCCAGGGACAGCTCTCGTATAGCCCTACTACCCAGAGAAAGCTCTCATATACCCCTACTACCCAGGGACGGCTCTCGTATAGCCCTACTACCCAGGGACAGCTCTCGTATAGCCCCACTACACAGGGACAGCTCTCGTATATCCCTACTACCCAGGGACAGCTCTCGTATAGCCCTACTACCCAGGGACAGCTCTCGTATAGCCCTACTACCCAGGGACAGCTCTCGTATAGCCCTACTACCCAGAGAAAGCTCTCATATACCCCTACTACCCAGGGACGGCTCTCGTATAGCCCTACTACACAGGGACAGCTCTCGTATATCCCTACTACCCAGGGACAGCTCTCATATAGCCCTACTACCCAGGGACAGCTCTCGTATAGCCCTACTACCCAGGGACAGCTCTCATATAGCCCTACTACCCAGGGACAGCTCTCGTATAGCCCTTACTACCCAGGGACAGCTCTCGTATGGTCCTACTACCCAGGGACAGCTCTCGTATAGCCCTACTACCCAGGGACAGCTCTCGTATAGCTCCATTACACAGGGACAGCTCTCGTATAGCCCTACTACCCAGGAACAGCTCTCATACAGCCCTACTACCCAGGGACAGCTCTCGTATAGCCCTACTACCCAGGAACAGCTCTCGTATAGCCCTACTACCCAGGGACAGCTCTCCTATAGCCCTACTACCCAGGGACAGCTCTCGTATAGCTCTACTACCCAGGGACAGCTCTCGTATAGTCCTACTAGCCAGGGACAGCTCTCGTATAGCCCCACTACCCAGGGACAGCTCTCCTATAGCCTTACTACCCAGGGACGGCTCTCCTATAGCCCTATTACCCAGGGACAGCTCTCGTATAGCCCTACTACCTAGGGACAGCTCTCGTATAGCCCTACTACCCAGGGACAGCTCTCGTATAGCCCTACTACCCAGGGACAGCTCTCGTACAGCCTCACTACCCAGGGACAGCTCTCGTATAGCCCCACTACCCAGGGACAGCTCTCGTATAGCCCTACTACCCAGGGACAGCTCTCGTATAGCCCTACTACCCAAGGACAACTCTCATATAGCCCTACTACCCAGGGACAGCTCTCGTATAGCTCTACTACCCAGGGACAGCTGTCGTATAGCCCTACTACCCAGGGACAGCTCTCGTATAGCCCTACTACCCAAGGACAACTCTCATATAGCCCTACTACCCAGGGACAGCTCTCGTATAGCCCTACTACCCAGGGACAGCTCTCGTACAGCCCTACTACCCAGGGACAGCTCTCATATAGCCCCACTACCCAGGGACAGCTCTTGTATAGCCCTACTACCCAGGGACAACTCTCATATAGCCCTACTACCCAGGGACAACTCTCGTATAGCCCTACTACCCAGGGACAGCTCTCGTATAGCCCTACTACCCAGGGACAACTCTCGTACAGCCCTACTACCCAGAGACAGCTCTCGTATAGCCCCACTACCCAGGGACAGCTCTTGTATAGCCCTACTACCCAGGGACAATACTCCTATAGCCCTACTACCGAGGGACAGCTCTCGTATAGCCCTACTACCCAGGGACAGCTCTCGTATAGCCCTACTACCCAGGGACAGCTCTCGTATAGCCCTACTACCCAAGGACAACTCTCATATAGCCCTACTACCCAGGGACAGCTCTCGTATAGCCCTACTACACAGGGACAGCTCTCGTATAGCCCTACTACCCAGGGACAACTCTCGTACAGCCCTACTACCCAGGGACAGCTCTCATATAGCCCCACTACCCAGGGACAGCTCTTGTATAGCCCTACTACCCAGGGACAATACTCCTATAGCCCTACTACCGAGGGACAGCTCTCGTATAGCCCTACTACCCAGGGACAGCTCTCGTATAGCCCTACTACCCAGGGACAGCTCTCGTATAGCCCTACTACCCAGGGACAGCTCTCGTATAGCCCTACTACCCAGGGATAGCTCTCGTACAGCCCTACTACCCAGGGACAGCTCTCGTATAGCTCTACTACCCAGGGACAGTTCTCGTATAGCCCTACTACCCAGTGACAGCGCTTGTATAGCCCTACTACCCAGAGAAAGCTCTCATATACCCCTACTACCCAGGGACAGCTCTCGTATAGCCCTACTACCCGGGGATAGCTCTCGTATAGCCCTACTACCCAGGGACAGCTCTCGTATAGCCCTACTACCCAGGGACAGCTCTTGTATAGCCCTACTACCCAGGGACAGTTCTCATATAGCCCTACTACCCAGGGACAGCTCTCGTATAGCCCTACTACCCAGAGAAAGCTCTCATATACCCCTACTACCCAGGGACGGCTCTCGTATAGCCCTACTACCCAGGGACAGCTCTCGTATAGCCCCACTACACAGGGACAGCTCTCGTATATCCCTACTACCCAGGGACAGCTCTCGTATAGCCCTACTACCCAGGGACAGCTCTCGTATAGCCCTACTACCCAGGGACAGCTTTCGTATAGCCCTACTACCCAGAGAAAGCTCTCATATACCCCTACTACCCAGGGACGGCTCTCGTATAGCCCTACTACCCAGGGACAGCTCTCGTATATCCCTACTACCCAGGGACAGCTCTCATATAGCCCTACTACCCAGGGACAGCTCTCGTATAGCCCTACTACCCAGGGACAGCTCTCATATAGCCCTACTACCCAGGGACAGCTCTCGTATAGCCCTTACTACCCAGGGACAGCTCTCATATGGTCCTACTACCCAGGGACAGCTCTCGTATAGCCCTACTACCCAGGGACAGCTCTCGTATAGCCCCATTACACAGGGACAGCTCTCGTATAGCCCTACTACCCAGGAACAGCTCTCATACAGCCCTACTACCCAGGGACAGCTCTCGTATAGCCCTACTACCCAGGAACAGCTCTCGTATAGCCCTACTACCCAGGGACAGCTCTCCTATAGCCCTACTACCCAGGGACAGCTCTCGTATAGCTCTACTACCCAGGGACAGCTCTCGTATAGCCCCACTACCCAGGGACAGCTCTCCTATAGCCTTACTACCCAGGGACGGCTCTCCTATAGCCCTATTACCCAGGGACAGCTCTCGTATAGCCCTACTACCTAGGGACAGCTCTCGTATAGCCCTACTACCCAGGGACAGCTCTCCTATAGCCCTACTACCCAGGGACGGCTCTCCTATAGCCCTACTACCCAGGGACCGCTCTCCTATAGCTCTACTACCCAGGGACAGCTCTCGTATAGCCCTACTACCCAGGGACAGCTATCGTATAGCCCCTACTACCCAGGGACAGCTCTCGTATAGCCCTACTACCCAGGGACAGCTCTCATATAGCCCTACTACCCAGGGACAGCTCTCGTATAGCCCTACTACCCAGGGACAGCTCTCGTATATCCCTACTACCCAGGGACAGCTCTCGTATAGCCCTACTACCCAGGGACAGCTCTCGTATAGCCCCACTACCCAGGGACAGCTCTCGTATAGCCCCACTACCCAGGGACCGCTCTCGTATAGCCCTACTACCCAGGGACAGCTCTCGTATATCCCTACTACCCAGGGAGAGCACTCGTATAGCCCTACTACCCAGGGACAGCTCTCGTACAGCCCTACTACCCAGGGACAGCTCTCGTATAGTCCTACTACCCAGGGACAGCTCTCGTATAGTCCTACTACCCAGGGACAGCTCTCATATAGCTTTTTGCCAGTTTATACATTGCAGTCCTTGCTTGCCCCTTGTTGCATGGAGATCTGCATGAGCCCTTACAATTACAAGTGATCCTTTGAAGGCAGCCATAATGCTGATATGGCCCCCGGTGAAAATACTTTCGATTCCCATGGAAACGCTTAGATGTTAAAGTTAATAGTAACTTAAACATCTCAGTAAACAGAGGGAAGGATCTTCTTCTGTCACACCTCCGCTACCTTTGTTGCTCCCTCTGTCGCCCTACCAACATGATTGCGGGGTGTCAAAGGATTTTGACAGTAACAAAGGTCCTAAGGAAATTCCCCAGGTCATGTCAGACTGTCGAGCAAAATAATAAAAAATGTTGCATTTCATTATATCCACAAACAACTGACCACATGGATCTAAAAAAAAAGTTTCAAAAGTTCAATAAAGTGGCTAAAAGAAATTTGTCACCAGGATTTACTATGTAATCTGAGAGCAGCTTGATGTAGCGACAAAGAGCTTGATTCCACCTATGTGTCACTTACTGGGCTGCTTGCTATAGTTTTGATAAAACCCCTTTTTTCTCTGATGTAGCAGTGGTTCGGATGCTAATCTGTATAACCCCGCCCACACCACTGATTGACAGCTTCCTGTGTGCAAAACCAATCAGTGTTGGGGGCGGGGTTACACAGATTAGCCTGACTTGCTGAGCACAAGAGATCTAGTCCAGCAGTGATGACCTCCTGCTGATAAAACACTGATTGTATAGAAACTGCACCACACAACCTAGTAAGTGTCACATCCCTTGGATCAGGCTCTCTTGCCTTATTTAAGCTGCTCTCAGATTAAAGGGCAAAAACCTGCTGACAGATTCATTTTAAGAACAATAGAAAAACGGAAAGGGAACTCAAAAACACAAAAAAAGTGTAAAATCTTGAGCTTCTCCAGAAATGTGTAGACTCCTTCAGATGTGTGAGAATTAATATTTGGGGAGACTTTACCAATTTCCTGATCCTATGAGGTTCTTATGAAGAAATGAGGCTCTTACTCATCGTATTGACGTATCGACATCATAGATGGCACGATGAGAGTGAAAGCGCTCCTCAATCTCATCAATCACCGCAGTGTACACAGCTGCGCTGAAGAACCCTCTTAGACCTGTATTACCAGTTATTTGGCATCCTAGGATTTCATTATGAGCCTCTGACGTCTACTTTTAAGTAACGGGGGATTTTCTAGATTTATTTTCAAACCCAAAATACATATGAGGTTTTAGTATCGCTATTCTTATCCAAAGAGGACCTTACATAGAGGGAGAAACTCCTTATGGTGAGCTTATGATGAAGGATAATCCCTCTTGGACTGGAGAAGAAGGATAGTGTCAACTGTTAACGACTGAGATAACCACCGAGCACATTCAGTCATGGTTTCACATTTTGTTACAGAGGTCCACATCTCAATGAACCATCAATGTTCAGTTCAGGAATCTTTTAGGATGACCACAGAGGGCTCACAACAGTAATAGGTCTGATATAGTAGTCCCATAGCAAAAAAGAAGAGAATTATAGCCCAACTTCTTCTCTTCCCATACCAGCCATAGAGGAACATTGGGCCAACAGACTGTGTTAGTCTCTTGTACGCATAGTAGTGTCACGGGATATGTAATGATAGGACAGGGGCCCCTAGGCTAGCCTGCAGACGTGAGACCTTGCGCTTTCCCTTATCTCGGAGGTAGGCTTGATAGTAGAGAGGTCCGAGCCCCCAGCGTGATCCTAAATCCTTTCCAAGCCCTGATCTTACTCCCCCTCTCCCACAACCTTGTGGCGGGCCGGAAAACACAATGACAAAACCCCACAAAATGACAGACAAGGGAGAAAGGAAACTCCTACACACAGCACTCAAACACAAAAGAGAGATAATATGTTTACCGTGAAACAACAAAAAAGGGGAGGAATGGACACACAACAGGGGAACGCCCACACCATTCAAAAGCGCAACACAGATCACCATTAACAGGATAACTACCAAGACCGGGATCGCTGGAGCTAAAGCTGAAGCTATCATCGGCACATACAGGAAGGAAGACGGGCTTTAAATAGGGAGGAGACAGCTTCAGGTGGCAATTAGCAACCTGAGTGTCATGATTCTGATTTGCGGTGCTCTGCTGTTGTTTGTGCTCTGGTGGATGGGTTGTTCCCAGCCTTGGGTCCTGCGTTGGTGCTGGGAAGAGTCTGTGCACAGGCGCCTCGTTCCGGGTGATTGCTTTGCTTCATTAGGGAGCAACCTCACCCGGAACGCCACCAATCATAGTTCCTGTTCCACAGTAAGTGCTTCTGGCTCCCGTAGTGTTCAATTCAGATCTTGTATCGGACCTTAGCTACCCTTCTCTGTCAGTTCCTGAGCTAGACGTTACCTCCTGGCTCCTGACCTCCGGCTAGTACCCCGACCTCAGCTCTGCTTTCACCCTGTGTTTCATACGTGACCTCCTGGCTCCTGACCTCCGGCTAGTACCCTGACCTCAGCTCCGCTTTCTCCCTTTATTCCTTATGTGACCTCCTGACTCCTGACTCCCGGCTTGTTTGACTTCTCTATTCACTACTTACTAGTTGTATCTAGTGACACATAGTGATTAAGCATCATACTGAGCACTTAGGTCCTGCTCACAAGTCTGCAGGAATTAACTCCTGCAGAGCTGAAGACCAGAGAACCTAAACCAGCCGATACCCGGCTCTGGATGAACAATTCAGAAGCCTCAGGTTGCTTGTCAGACTGTAGTGTGAACAAAGTCTGAGGACAATGCTCCAGCAGGTGTGTGCACAGCCAAACATCACATGACACGACATGACATGATATGACATGTATATCAAGTTACCCTAGGCAAGATGGATGTAGGATAAGGCTTGAGTTTTTTCTTAAAACGTGCTCGTAAATTTAGAAGCTCCTACAGATATGAAGGGACCTTGCCAATTCCTGATGCGCGTGTCATTGTGATTTTTTGACAGATGGAGTCATAATGGTGGCAAACACTGTTGATATGCTATAAATGTATCCCCTTTAAAGGGAACTTGTCATCAGAAATTTAGCTTGAAACCTAAAAGCTCCCCCCTCTGCAGCTCGTGGGCTGCGTTCTAGCAGGTTCCTGTACTTTTTGTGGCCCCCTTTAAACTAAATTAAATACTTTATAAACTTGTACCTTTTGCTATGTAAATTTTGTAAATCGTCCATGGGGGCGGGCTCTCTGCTGACCGTTGCTGTTCCTCCAGCACATTGACGCCGTCCCCCCACGCTCCATTTCATCCATCAGGACGCCGCCCACTGCGCCCGAGGTGCTGCCCACGCCAGGATCGCTGGTGACGTGTGTCACAAGCACGAGATTATGGGCGGCGCTGTGATTGCATCGCAAGTGCCCGCCCATAATCTCGTGGACGCGCTTTCCCCCACTGCCTCCAGCGTTCTGCGCAAGCGCTCGCCGGCCAAATCACTCGACGTCACCTCCTTCCCATCTTACCCTGCAGCAGGGCAAGATGGGAAAGAGGTGACGTCGGGTCGTCTGGCCAGCAAGCGCTTGCGCAGAACGCTGGAGGAAGAGGGGAAAGTGTGGTCACGAGGTTATGGGCGGCACTTGCTGATGACACTCACAGCACCTCCCATAACCTCGTGCCTGCGCAAAACGTCACCAGCGGTCACACGTGCACACAGTGCACAGTCCCGCTACAGTCGCACAGCGCATGCGTGGGACCACGGGCGCCCAGGGGCGGCGTCCTGAGATATGAAATTCAGCGTTCGGGGGCGGCGTAAATCTGCTGGAGGAACAGCAATGATTGTAGCGCCCTGGACCAGCCAGGGGCCACAGAGAACAACACTCACACACCCCACACTCCCGGTCAGGCACACCAAAGTCAGACAAAAACCCTTGTTGCCTCCCTCCAGGGGCTGATGTCCACACCAGGGGGTAGGCCAGGTGGTTGGCCCCGCCCACCGAGGAGTTCACAGTCCTGGAGGCGGGAAAAGCAGACAGTTCAGTGAGGGAAGTGAAAGTGAGAGGAGGGAAGTAACAGTTGAGCAGACAGAAGTTGGTCCGGGTGTGTGGCCCGGACGGATCAGCAAGGTTGGCAGACGGTGGTGACCGTCTGCAGGAGTGGCCTATCAGAGTCTACCGTAAGGACCGTGGACGGGCGGTGGCCCGGCGGTACCGGACCGGTACACAAAGAGAAGTCTGCACCATCTGGCAGGGGCTTACAGACCCCGGCAAGGCTAGGAGTCGCCGTGAATTTGCCAAATTCGTTAGTGAAGGGAACCTCCGGGGTTTCCCAACAGCCAAGTCCCGACAGAAGGCAACCGTCCAACGGAGAGAGGGAAACACAGTCACCACCAAGGCTAAAGTTCCCAGGGCCAGAGCCTGCGGGCAAAAGGGGCTCCTCCAGCCCATATCCAAGCTGGGGAGCGGGTTACTGACTCGCCCACCCCAGGGCTATGGGACACCCGGTGCCGGGCCGGACTAGTCCGGAGGTAGTCAGTGGTGGCGGGGTCCGACTCCGTGGCCCTGGTGGGTGTCAGTTAAATATGGCTGGTGACTTGGGGTTTGTGTTCGTGACGCCACCTGTGGTATGCGGCTATTAAGCCGCCGCTGCTGTATAAGGCCTCCGGGGTGATGATATGGCAGCAATGGTGGTGCTGCTCCCCACAGGTGGAGCGGTGCCCCGGGGACACTGTTGGTGCTCGTGAGAGTCTATGGTGTTGTGTGGCTAACACGGTGCAGGGCCGACAGGCAATGAAAGAACCAGGCACAAACAACAGTCTCTTTACCTTCTCCTCTTTTACTGCAGAAACGGTTAGTCCTGGGAGACCGTTACAGGTGGTAGAGGGCTCCGGCCGGCCTGGAAGTAACGGAGATGTCGTTTTGGCCAGATGAGTATGAGGCCTACTCCTGTTCCTTTTCTTACTATTATAGGACCCTGCTCTCTGGATTTAGCAATGGCCCTCTTTCTGCTGGGACCGGTGGTACGTCCCTTTCCCTCTGTGGCAGGCTGCACAGACCCTCTCTGGTGCTTCTCTGCTGGAGTCCACACCGGGCCCTGATGATGCAGCTGTACCTTCGGGCTGTTTATGGGCCAGGTGCTTGCAGCTCTCCTGCCCTTCGGATTCGGCTACCAGGGAGTATTTTAGGCCCTGGTGGCCACAGACTCCGATGTCCGAGTCTCTTCTGTGCCTCTCTTCTCCTCCTGTTTCACTGTGCCAAGCTGCTCCAGCTCTTGGCCCCAGTTCCACAGGACAGCACTACTCGGCGTCTGCTTGCTCTGACTTCTCTCTACAGACTGACCACTAACTCCTCCCTCAGGCCAGACTTAAGGAATGCTCCCTGGAACTCCAGGTTCAGAGCTCCCCCTGCTGGCCTGAGGGAGAACTGCGTTGGATGTTAAACTTACTGGCCAATAGACCTCCCAATTACCTCCAGGCTCAGCATTAACCCTTTGGAGGGGCAATGCTGTTGTGGCGACCAGGTCCTGGGGCGCCACACTCCCCCTTAGTTAAACTCAGTACTCCCGGACTGAAAGGAACAAACAAGACATAACATGTTACAACCTTAAACAACTATAAGAGTCCAGTGTGGCTCCCTGCCGGGTGTCCATTACACTGCTCCATGGGGGACCCGCCGCGATAAATCCCCCAACGTAGGCTCTGGGCGTGCGTCAGAGCATTACTGACCCCACTCTATGCACGCCGGACGGGTTTTTCTTCAGGGGTGCTGAGCACACTGGTGCTAACTATGTACAGCTAGGTGTTGGCCACCCATAGTCCAGTGGCCCAATTGTCCATTTACTTAATCACCTAAAACAAAACATTACATACAAGACATTTCAACTAACTATATACATTCTGTTAGGTATTTTACTTTCTATGTTCTATACCTTGGAGGGGGCTGTCCCCGAGTGCTACGTTGGGACCGGCGTAGCTCTGGGGTTTGTCCCTGACTACTTGTAGTGTCTGCCCCCTCCGTGTCACTGGTAGGCCTAACCCTGACAGGGATACATGTCGGTTGCCTACGGGGTCTCAGATTCGCCAAGGGTACGACAGGTTCACCACTGGCAGGGGGTTGATTCTCCTGTTCTACTGCTGGCGTGTCATCTTGTGTTGGGGCGGACAGTTCCTTAGATGGATCTGGAACCTCTTCTGTCTCTGGCTCGACCAACTGCGGGAACGTCAAGACTGGTACCACTATGGCATTATTTATTCGTTTCCAAGTTTTGGGGAATTTGCCAAGGATTGTTTGTATCATCTCTTCCTCTTTTTCTTGAATTTCTTCCACTTCTTTTTGGATTTTGCACCGCTCAGGGCACGCTTTCAGGCGGTCTCTGGACACTGTTTGATAAGTCTTGCCTTCATCTTTGCTTATGAGGCATACCTTACTATTGTCAAAGTTGGAGGGAATAATGGTGTAGGGTTCATTCTCCCACTGATCATCTAATTTATGCGCCCTCCGCTTTTTCTTGAGGACCTGTTCTCCAGGTGCTAAGGGAGTTGCTGGGGCTGTTTGATTGTAGTTCTGCTCTTGTCTCGTTCTTGCTTTGGACAGGCTCTTTTCTACGCATTCCTGGACTTTGCAGTACTGCTGTTGTCGCTCTGTATCCCAATCTTCTATCTCTTGAACCGCTTCAGGTGACACAGTTCCCATCTCAAAGTCTACAGGTAACTTGCCAGGTCTTGCTCGCATCAAGTAAGCAGGGCTGCAGTTGGTCGAATTTACTGGGATATGGTTATACAGGTCTACCAGATCTGGTAACTTCTCTGGCCATTGGTTTCTTTCTTCCAGAGGTAGAGTCTTGAGCATATCAATAACCACATGGTTCATCTTCTCGCACAATCCATTGGTTTGGGGGTGGTACGATGTTGTTCTGATTTTCTTACAGCCGTACATGTTACAGAACTCTTGGAACACTTCTGCCTCGAATGCAGGACCTTGATCAGTCAGTACCCTTTCCGGATAACCGTGAGGTCGACAAAAGTATGCCTGAAATGCTCTAGCTGCTGTTCTGGCTGTCTGGTCCTTCACGGGCACTACTACCAGGAAACGAGAGTAATGGTCCACAATGGTGAGGGCGTACACATAGCCTGACCGGCTTGGTGTTAACTTCACGTGGTCCAGGGCCACCAACTTTCCGCCTCAGGTTACACGGACCACAGTCTCGGCACCACTTCTCGACTGTCTTTCTCATGTGCACCCAGTAGAACCGATCACGGAGTAGGGTCTCCAACTTCTTCCACCCGAAGTGTCCTGCTTTATCATGATAAGCTGCTAGGACCATTGGAGCATCCCTCTGTGGGACCACTATCTGTCAGACGAGTTCATTCGTTCGCCAGTTGACATATCTCTTGCATAGCTTGCCTTGGTAGGTGAACAGTCGTCCCCTCTCCTTCCACAGCTGCTGGGCTTCTTCTGGAGCATCTGGGCCAAGATGGGTCTCAGCTTGTGCTAGCTTTTCTTTGACCAATCGCACGGCCGGGTCACCGTTCTGTGTCTCTTCCCAATTATGGTGGAGTAATGGGTTGACCGAGACCTCGTGCTGGCTCGAGCGCTTCACTCCTACAGCATGCTCACACTGGGAAACACCTTGGTGATGGAAAGCCGGTAACTCTATCTCTTCGAGTTCATCCAGGTCTTCTCCAGACTCTGGTAAGTGAGGCATTCTGGACAGCGCATCAGCATTGTTATTCTTCTTGCCAGCCCGATACTTGATGGTAAAGTCAAAGTTAGACAGCCGGGCCATCCATCGCTGCTCCAACGCACCTAGCTTGGCTGTTGCCAGATGTGTCAACGGATTGTTGTCCGTGAAGATGGTGAACTTGGCCGACGCCAGATAGTGCTTGAAGCGTTCAGTCACTGCCCAAACAATAGCGAGGAACTCCAGCTTGAAGGAACTGTAGTTTTCTGGATTTCTTTCTGTGGGACGAAGCTTCCTGCTGGCGTACGCTATCACCCTCTCTCTGCCTCCCTGCACCTGGGACAGAACTGCTCCCAGTCCCACATTGCTGGCGTCTGTGTACAGTACAAACGGCTGGCTGTAGTCAGGGTAGGCCAGAATTTCTTCTCCCGTGAGAGCCCCTTTCAGCCGGACAAAAGACGTTTCTATTTGACTGTTCCATTCAAATGGAGGGCTTTGCTTCTTAGCCTGCTTTGGCTGGCCCACCAGGAGATCTTGAAGAGGCGCTGCTATCTTGGTGAAACCATCAATGAACCTTCGGTAGTAGCCCACCAGCCCAAGGAACTGCCGCACCTCCTTTACCGTGGTGGGTCTTGGCCAGTCCTTGATTACTGTGACTTTCTCTGGATCAGGTGCCACACCTTCTGCGCTGACCACATGACCCAGGTACTGTACCTTTGGCTTCAAGAGGTGACATTTGGACGGCTTTATCTTCAGGCCATACTCCGACAAGGACTCAAACACTTCTGCTAAGTGCCTCAGGTGGTCTTCATAAGTCTTGGAGTAGACTATGACGTCATCCAGGTACAACAGCACGGTTTCAAAGTTGTGGTGGCCCAAGCAGCACTCCATCAACCTTTGGAATGTCCCTGGGGCGTTGCAGAGCCCGAATGGCATACAGTTGAACTCGCAGAGGCCCATTGGTGTCGTGAATGCAGTCTTCTCCTTGTCCGCCTCTGCCACGGGAACCTGCCAATACCCACTGGTGAGATCCAAGGTGGAGAAATAGTTAGCTGACTTTAAGGCTGTTAGTGACTCCTCTATTCTGGGCAGTGGATAAGCATCTTTATGTGTAATGCGGTTAATTTGCCTGTAATCTACACACATTCTCATTGTACCATCTTTTTTCTTTACGAGCACTAGGGGAGCTGCCCAGGGGCTACAACTATCTCTGATAACCCCAGCCTCCTTCATTTCCCGTAACATCTCCTTGGCACGCTGATACTGTGCGGGGGGTACAGGGCGGTATCTCTCTTTAATGGGATGATGATCACCCGTGGGGATTTGATGTTTAACCCCTTTCACCTGCCCAAAATCTAGGGGGTGTTTGCTGAAGACCCGCTCGTACTCCTGTACCACCCGGTAAACCCCATGCTTCTGGTGCGAGGGGGTGGAGTAGTCGGTGCCTACATGTAATTTTTGGCACCAGTCTTCCAGCTGCCCCTTGGAGCCATTGTCTTCCGCCTGGTCGGACGGGATCAAGGGTTCCACTGCTTGGATGGTATTGTTGCTGACAGTGTACAGTTTTGCTACAGTGGCGTACCGGGGCAATTTGGCTTCCTCCTCCCCACAATTCAGGACACGGACGGGCACTCTCCCCTTGCGGACGTCCGCTACCCCTCTGGCTACCAGGACTCCAGGCCTACTGTCCGAATACACCGGTTCCACCAGGGCATGGTAATCCTGACCCTTGAGGCCTATTGCTGCCCGACACCATATCAACATTTCACTTCTTGGGGGTATTGCAATGGGGAGGGGGTCACTTACCCTCACACTGCCAATTTCTCCTCCGGCCAGCTCTACCTGCTGCCTCCTCATCAGGGCTCTGATCTCCCTCTGTAGGGCACGCTGCTGCCCGGAGCTGGCAGTTTCAGACGCCTGTTGCAACAAAACTATCACTTCGGCAAGACAATTTTCCATCACATTTGTACCAATGGTTAGCAGTGGGTCAGATTCTTTGCGATCAATATCTACAATTATCATCCCCTGACATGGCAATTCTACCCGCCCCACTTTAATGGTTACTTCCTTATACCCAATTTGAGGTAAGGGCTGACCATTACTGGCCACAATTGTTAAATCATCATCTGGGCCATGGTCAATGTCTGAATCAGCCCAATATCTTTTGTACAGTTTATAAGGGATGGTTGTTACCTGGGACCCCGTATCCAGGAGGGCATTCAAAGGGATCCCATCCAGCACAATAGGAAGGACCGGTCGTCCTCCCACATACTTGCTGCGACTGGGGGTTGAGCCGGGCTTCCTTACACCTGGGGGTTGGCTCCTGGCCCCAGATTCGGCCCATTTAAAGGACAGTGTCGTGCAATGTGGCCCGCCTGGCTGCAACGGCGGCAGATCGGTTGTCCCGTTGAATCATACCGGTCTGTATCTTTTCCTCGGGTCGGCGGAATCCTCCTCTGTCGCATCCATGGGACGTCATCTGGGCTGGAGGCCAACTCGATTCTTGCAGGCGATGGGGTCACTTGTAGAGACTGCACGGTCTTGGCAAGGGCAGCTACAGTCTTGGTCAGCTCCTGGACCTGCTGTCTGAGCTCTGCAGTGGGATCCTTTTCCAGGGACTGCGCCTCAGCCCCTGCAGCGGCTCGTGTTGCAGGCACCACCCCGGGGTACGTGATAGCAAGAGGCCAGAGGGATACTGGGTCATTCGGTGTAGATTCTCTCAGTACCCGGATGGCCTGGTCCTTAAACTTTGCAAAGTCCAGAGCAGGGTTCTGCAGGACCATGATACGCAGCTGGGTCCTGTGGGCATCTGACAGGAGCCCCTCTATGAACTGCTCAGTTAGGAGTTTGTCTTCTTCACGTACACTCTCTGGGTCCACCTGTTTAACTGCTTTCAGGGCCTCCTGCAAGTTTAAGGCATAGTCCCTTATGCTGTCTGTGGCCCGTTGTTTGCACCCAAACAATCTCATCTTTATTTCTGCTGCGGTGCGGGTGTCAAAAGTACTCTTTAACTTGGCCAGTATCTGGGTTACTGTCCCTTTATCTGTGTCAGGCCAGGACTTCACTTCACGCTGGGCCGCGCCGGCTAGCTGCCCCATTAATATGCCCACCTTCTGGCTCTCAGTCAGCGGATACACCCGGAACAAGCTGTGCAGGCTTTCTCTGAAGTCGCTCAAGGTATGTGACTCCCCGGAGTACTGCGGCAGCCATTCTGCTCCCGGGATGTACGGCATTGTGATCGGCATTACCGGCGCTACAGCGGGGGCTGGGGCGACGGCGACTGGGTTTACATCGGCCGGTGCTGCTGCGTCTTGAGCTACCACAGCCACCTGCTCTCCCTCTGTGTCGGACATCTTCCTCCCCCTTAGTGAACCTCACCAGCATCGTTCACTTTTCAAAATCTCTTCCCGGTAGCGCGGGGTTAACGACCCTCCGCTCTGATGGCGCGCTCCCTTCGCTCTCTTTTTCGGGCACGCCCCCCTTCTTCCTGCGCTCAGCGAGGCTAATGGCGGCGGCAGTTTTCAAACAGTAACACAGTCTTTTAGGCACAGTTTCTGCAGGCGCACAGTACCCGGTGGGACCGGGCACGAAATCCTGTTCGTGACGCCAAAGTTGACTCGCCCACCCCAGGGCTATGGGACACCCGGTGCCGGGCTGGACTAGTCCGGGGGTAGTCAGTGGTGGCAGGGCCCGACTCCATGGCCCTGGTGGGTGTCAGTTAAATATGGCTGGTGACTTGGGGTTTGTGTTCGTGACGCCACCTGTGGTCTGCGGCTATTAAGCCGCCGCTGCTGTGTGAGGCCTCCGGTGTGATGATACGACAGCAATGGTGGTACTGCTCCCCACAGGTGGAGCGGTGCCCCGGGGACACTGTTGGTGCTCGTGAGAGTCTATGGTGTTGTGTGGATAACACGGTGCAGGGCCGACAGGCAATGAAAGAAACAGGCACAAACAACAGTCTCTTTACCTTCTCCTCTTTTACTGCACAAACGGTTAGTCCTGAGAGACCGTTACAGGTGGTAGAGGGCTCCGGTCGGCCTGGAAGTAACGGAGATGTCGTTTTGGCCAGATGAGTATGAGGCCTACTCCTGTTCCTTTTTTTACTGTGATAGGACCCTGCTCTCTGGATTTAGCAATGGCCCTCTTGCTGCTGGGATCGGTGGTACGTCCCTTTCCCTCTGTGGTAGGCTGCGCAGGCCCTCTCTGGTGCTTCTCTGCTGGAGTTCACACCGGGCCCTGATGATGCAGCTGTACCTTCGGGCTGTTTATGGGCCAGGTGCTTTCAGCTCTCCTGCCCTTCGGATTCGGCTACCAGGGAGTATTTTAAGCCCTGGTGGCCACAGACTCCTATGTCCGAGTCTCTTCGCTGCCTCTCTGCTCCTCCTGTTTCACTGGGCCAAGCTGCTCCAGCTCTTGGCCCCAGTTCCACAGGACAGCACACTCTGCGTCTGCTTGCTCTGACTTCTCTCTACAGACTGACCACTAACTCCTCCCTCAGGCCAGACTTAAGGAACGCTCCCTGGAATCCCAGGTTCAGAGCTCCCCCTGCTGGCTTGAGGGAGAACTGCGTTGGATGTTAAATTTACTGGCCAATAGACCTCCCAATTACCTCCAGGCTCAGCATTAACCCTTTGGAGGGGCAATGCTGTTGTGGCGACCAGGTCCTGGGGCGCCACATTACCGGTGGGAACCCATTGGAACCGTTTACAGTACACAGGTGCAGGGAAAGGCAGTCACCATCAACCTGCCGGGAGCAACAACACTGCAGCCGTCTGTGGGACCCGTCCATCCAGCTGTGTGTTTTACCGAGAACTGTGCCCTCATCATTGGCTGAGTGAGTACCACCGTGCCGTGCGGCACAGGGCTGCCCCCGCGACCCTGCACCTCACCAGACCCTGTAACCCGCCTGTCATCCATCCCTACCCCATCACCGGGTCCCGGGACAACCAACCCCCTACCCACGGAGGGGAGAACTAACAACAAAGCTGCTCCCTGTCATCGCTCCCGGGTGTCACCAATATCACCACAACCGTGGGTGGCGTCACGGACAATAACCAAATCCCCACAATCAAATCCCCTTTTCACTCATGGGCGAGGAACGCCGCTCGAGTCCCCGGGATCCAGCCCACTGCTCGAGCCATCACCGAGCAGCAGCAGCAGCCGGACCCGAGCAGTGGGAGAGTGCAGCGTCCCCTCCTCCGCCCGCGACACGGTCACCAGAGAGCCCGCCCCCATGGACAATTTACAAAATTTACATAGCAAAAGGTACAAGTTTATAAAGTATTTAATTTGGTTTAAAAGGGGCCACAAAAAGTACAGGAACCTGCTAGAATGCAGCCCACGAGCTGCAGAGGGGGAAACTTATAGGTTTCAAGCTAAATTTCTGATGACAGGTTCCCTTTACGCTTCATAATACATAGTTTATGTCAGACGTTTCATTGATGAGATCCATGGATCAGGAGAACCTCCACCAAACCAAATACTGTTGTTCTTTAAACATTTAGCTTGGAGATGTCCACATCTTAGACCAGTCCATCTTCTATAGAAATTTAGCTCAGAACTTTGTAGATGTGGACCCCAAATTAGGACCCCAAATCTTTCTAATAATTTTTGGGGAGCAAGAGGCCTCATTGCAAGGATCAAAAAGTGGAGATTCATACCTCTCATGGAGAAGAAGCTTTGGGTCATCTAAGCTGGTAAACCTCTCTTTGGGGCACATTGGGCAAACTTGTATGTATATGAGGACCATAGACTGGGACCTCCATTAAGGACGAAAAAGGAGCCTCCATTAATCGTGGTTTCTTTTTGACTTTTCACTTAAAATTGACCAAATTTAAAAGAATCTATGTGATATTATCAATGTCCTCAGAACTGGACACCTTGGTTCTAGTGATAAGGAATAAAGGGGACTTATAGCAAAGATCGTTTTTCTGTTTCCTCTTTACACCTTTCTATAACCCTTTTGCCAAATCCAGAACAAAAGTCTAATGATGCCACCTATAATACTGGTGTCTATTGATGATACTTTTGGGCATCCATGTGTTGTGGGCCGCTGCCGCTTCTGGGGCCGCTCGGATCCGGGTTCACTGCTGCGGCTCGAGTGGTGACCGGACACGGGCTCACACGGCCGTCCGTCCTCACAATCGTCGGAAGGGGATATTTACAGGGGATTGATGTGTCGGTGACGCCACCCGTGGGTTGCGGTGAGGGATGGTGACACCGCCGCTGCCTGATGATGGGATGCCCGAGGCTGATGGATTGGGGCAGCAAGATGGGATCCCCTCCACGGGTAGGGGAGGTGTAGTCCCGGGGCCCTTTAGTACACGGGAGTAATGGCTGCTGGAGGTGGCGTGTCGGGTTGGACCGGGGGTCAATGATGTACTCACTGTTCACTGAATTGCACACAAGTCCAGTAGTAAACCAAGTTGCCAGTGACCGGTCGCCTTTGGTGGGTGTATTCGGGTCCCACACCCGGGTGTAGCAAACAGGGGTCCCTTCCTCCTGCACTCTGTGTTTGTGTCTTCTGTGGGACGACTCCGCATGGAACGGGGAAGTCCACTCCCAGTACTGTGTATGTTGGGAGCTGTGGCCCGTGAAATCCAACCCCCGGGACCTCCGTGGGCCCTGACGGACACCCCATCCCCCACGTTGGACCCCCGCCTCGCTCTCTGGGCTTCTAGAAAACAAGGCCTGAAACCTCGTCCTCTGCTGGCCAATTAACAAGGGGCATGCAACCTTCCTCGTCCCAGGGTCCAGGCACCCCGTCTGTGCACGGCCTCCAGACCGGATTCCCGCTGTCGGCAGCGGCGGGCTACAACCCTGCCCCGATCCACCCAAGGTCTCCCGCGACCGGATCTCCATCGCTTGTGGTCCTGCGCGCTGTCCACCACCCAGTCCGGCAGTCCAGGGGCCCAACCCCCGACTCCACTGTCCACTGTCAGAACTTGACACTCTCTCAGCTCAAACTCCAACTAGACTGCTCTGTTCCCGCCCCCGACACCTCAGGACCCCTAAGTGGGCGTTCTCATCCACCTGATCCCGCCCACTGGTGTGTCCCTAATGTCATGAGGGGGTGGCTAGGCTTTAATGGCTGTGTATTGTACCTGGGTGTGGGTTTTTGGTGGGATCCGGGAGGGTGGACTACTTTTGTGACTACCTGGTTTTGCCAGGGCGTCACACATGGGCACCGGGGCCAGGCACTTAGGCTAAATTTAAAATAATGTTGTTCGTATATAGTATAGTGAAATTCGACCCTAGATACAATTTTGTATCCCTGAAATAGGACTCATCCAATGGTTAAAGAAAGCACCAGATTCTAACATCTCGTACCCCGAGAATAAACCCTAGTGTCACGACACAGACTTAGGGAAGGTCCGGAGTGAGCTAAAACACACCACAGACAGGGGTTTTACCAAAACAAACGAGGGGTACACCGGGGACACATTAACAACGGTGGGCCCTGGTGCTAGTCATGGAAGATGGACACCTCCCCGACTTACCCTGCACTCCTAGCCAGTCCCTATACAGGTTCCTCCCTTGTCGCTGTGCCGCCCCAGCAGCAGTCAAACTGCTCGGATCCGGGGTTGCTGTGGCTCGAGGGTCTCCGGACCCGGGGGCTTGCGGCCACTCCACATATAAGGGGATATTTACAGGGGATAAATGTTCGTGACGCCACCTGCGGATTGCGGTAAAGGGGAGTACCACCGCTGCCGATGGGAGTACCGGGGCAGATGGTGTGGGGCAGCCAAGTGTCAGTCCCTCCGCAGGTAGGGAAGGCCCCGGACCATGGGAATTTGGTGAACATGTAGCTTGCTTGGCCTTGGGAAGCGGGATACAGATTACTCACTGCGGTAGTTGTGGATCAGGTGGATTAAGCAGACACTCACACAGATGGTAAACCAAAGTCTCTAGGCACCGCAGTCTCTACGGGAGGAGCCCGTCCAGGTCCCGCTCCCACCAGTGTCATTTGGTAAGTCCGGAGCCCTGCCTTTGTGCACAAATTGTTTTACTGTTGTGGCCCCTTGGCTTGAAGCTTTCGGGGCCCCGCTACCCGTGTGTAGGCAGCTGTGCTCTTGGTGGCACTTGGGATTTCAGTGGGTTGTGTATTTTGGAGAGCCCTATCCCCCGTGGTGTGCTGTCGCCTCCATTCTCTGAGCTCTTGGGGACAGTTCATACAGAGACTATCCTCCACAGGCTAATTATCAGGTTGCTTGAAGCTACTCCCCGATCTAGAGTCCTGTACCCCGCCGTGCTCGGTACCGGTAAGGTGGCTGGGCTTTCTGGTGCCAACAGTCCTCCTAGACTGTGTCTGTTACACTCCTGTCCAGTGTTCCTAATACTGGTCCCTGACTCCTGTGGTCCCGGACCACCGTCTGAGACCCAACCTGTCGCCTCCCTGGGAGCTCCAACTCCCATGCTCCTCACTCTATGAGGGCTACCACTTCACTCCCTCTCACTTCAAAAGCTAACTCCAAACTTATATTCTCCCTCCCACCAGTCTGCCTGACCCCTAGGTGGGCAGGTGTGCTCCAACTTGACCAACCCACTGGTGTGTCTGTCCAGCCCTTGTGTGAGGTGTGGTTGAGATTTGCAGTGCAGATGTCAGTGACACTGTTGATAGGAACCTGGAACCATGGGGGGTAGGCCCTGCACCCTGGTGTACAGGATGCAGTTCCCTGTAGCACCCTGATGTATTCAGGGGCGCTACATTGCCAATCAGGAACCTGAAGACCTGAGAGACCCTGCAGAAAACCCTGGCTAGTGAGTGGGAAGGTAAGGATCACTAGTCCAACCGCTGAACTAAAACAACACTTCAAGGGAAGGTAAGACACACAGGGGGGAAATTAACAACAGACTAACTCCAACAACTAGGCTACAGTCGGGTACCAGTACTGCAGTCTACACCACAACCAACAGCAAGGGCTCAGGCAGCGCCTTCCACCTCCAGGCCAAGCATCTAAATGAGATCAGAGAGAATTACCGGCACCCTCTGCTGGAAGTAGAGGATATATATAGGGACTGGGAGTGATCCCAAACCGGAAACACCTGACCAGGATTCAGAAGCTGCAGGCAAGGAAAACTGACATTAACCCTTGCCACACCCAAAGAATGATGATTAAGGGTGATTCTTTTCACCTGAAACGCGTAGTGATGGTCATACTATCTGTTTTGCCTCCATGTTGAAATAAACCTGAAGTCTTTTTCACCTGAAGAGCTGGATTCTTTTGCTTTTTTGGATTATTTTGGGTCGTGGCAGTGCCTGTCTGTGCTCCAGGGAAGACGCTAAAAGGAGTGGGTGCATACATGGTGAGCTGAATATCATATATATGGACTTTTAATATGTATAGCCTCAGAGGACAATGAGAGGCTCTAGTCCTGATCCTGTTACTAGTCTCAAAATACAGAGAGGCATTCGTGACCCCCAGATGCTCTGATCGGCCATCACTTTTTGATCTGCTTGATACAGTTTTGAACATTTGTAAATTTGTGGTGGTCTTCAATGGCGTAACTAGAGTTTGATGCGCCCCGGTGCAAAGTTTAGATCTGGGCCCAACCAAGTGTACACCGACACTCGGGGTACGGGATAATGACGCCGACACTTGGGGTACGGGATAATGACGCCGACACTCGAGGTACAGGATAATGACGCCGACACTCGGGGTACGGGATAATGACGCCGACACTCGAGGTACGGGATAATGACGCCGGCACTCGAGGTACGGGATAATGACGTCGACACTCGGGGTACGGGATAATGATGCTGACACTTGGCTCTTTCCCTTAGCACCCAGATTTCCCATGATATGATCTGAAATCCCTCTATCAGCACCCAGCTTTCCTATGTTCTGATATCCATCTTGTCCTCAGCATGTACCTTCCCCATGCTCTGCTATACATCATTCCCTCAGCACCCAGCTTTCCCATGCTCTGATATACATCATTCCCTCAGCACCCAGCTTTCCCATGCTCTGATATACATCTTTCCCTCAGCACCCAGCTTTCCTATGATATCAGGATATCAGAGCATGGGAAAGGTTTGTGCTGGGGAAAGACTTATAGCAGAGCATGGGAAAGCTGGGTGCTGAGGGAAAGAGCCTCTTTCCCTCAGCACAAAACTTTCCCATCCCCTGCTTGTATCTTTGTCCCCCCTCATATATAGGTCTGCAAATACTATAATGGCCTCCACATATGGTCCCATATAACCCTTCATATATTAGAATGCACCCCCATAGTCCTCCATGTATTATAATGCTCTTCCCATAGTCCTCCATGTATAAAATAGTCCTCCATGTATAAGAAGCCGGCTGCTTCTCTGCAGGGCGGGCGCCGGGCCTCAATCCCTGCGAGCCCTGTGATCGCGGTCGTTACGCCCCTGGTGGTGTTGATGGTTTCTCAAGGTGTCTTGCTGTTACCTGCTGTTATCCAGAGCTGTCTTAGAAATAAATATGTGTAATGTCTGCACAAAAACAAAAAAATATGAAACAAAACCGTTCTATAAAAATCCTCTTTATTTTCATGCTAAATGCAATAGCTTTATGTCCTCTATGAAGTAATATATTATACATTATATACACGGTGGCTTGGAATATACACATTCATTATATAAAACCCTTGGAGTTGGATTTTGTAGAAAATTCAGTCATTAAACGTAAATTTCTCACTTCATACAGTGAAACGTCTTCAACCAATACTGTCCGAATACTCAAGATTGACAACTTCAGTCATTTATGTTTTAGTAACTCAGACATAAAAGTGTTTTCCAAGTACATATGTCATATGCCATGACTTTAGATAATTGCTCCAAAGTTCGGCACTCGTATGATGTTGCGGAGCAGCACTAAAAGTTTTACTGACTGGTACTGTGTATGGTATGGACTGTATCTATGTAGTTTAAGGGTTCAAAGATGAATAGACATGTGGGACGTAAACTATTTTGCTATTGTTGAGTTTGACAGTGAAAACTGTCCTGAAAGTGAGAGGGTTAAGAGGTCATTCTCTCCGGACAAACCTCAACAGTTACAAAAACTTCAATGATTCAATCATATGCTCATCTGGCTGAACTTGCAAATCCAATCAACTCTCCAAAGACTCAAGTCTAACAGTCTCAATAAGTCATAGCCTGATAAAATCTAAGAAGTTAAAAGTTATTTCCCCAAGACTACCCTTACTGGTCGTAAGATTCACGACAGGAGATACAGTACATAGGGCATCTCACAAAGTCAACCAGAAACCAATTCTGTGTTGACAAGGAACAACTATTTCTATCGACACGATTTGGCTACTAACCCAAATAGTGCTTCAGGCTCCTTTGAGGGTCGGGTTTTGACTAAAGTAATAGTCGCCTATAGGTGGCGCTAGAGAGTCAATTTTCTTCCTTTCCACTAAATTAAACATTTTGTTTATCTACTCTTTCCAAAGACACGCTTCGGTCAAGTTCAACCATCACCTGTCAAGGTCTTCTAAGGACCGTTAAAGACTCAAGTTCTTTCTGAACATCTATGATGGTGTCACAAGAGAAGGAACTTCCATGAATTACGGATGGAACTAAGTCAAGGACACCTCCTTGAACCATAAACTTGTAAGGTCTCAAGAGTTTTTTCTATGGATTCACATCCTAGTGAGATGGAACTAAGTCAAGGTGACCTCGTTGAACCATAAACTTGTAAGGTCTCAAGAGTTTTTTCTATGGATTCACATCCTAGTGAGATGGAACTAAGTCAAGGACACCTCCTTGAACCATAAACTTGTAAGGTCTCAAGAGTTTTTTCTATGGAATCACATCCTAGTGAGATGGAACTAAGTCAAGGTGACCTCGTTGAACCATAAACTTGTAAGGGCTCAAGAGTTTTTTCTATGGAGTCACATCCTAGTGAGATGGAACTAAGTGAAGGACACCTCCTTCAACCATAAACTTGTAAGGTCTCAAGAGTTTTTTCTATGGAGTCACATCCTAGTGAGATGGAACTAAGTGAAGGTCACCTCCTTGAGCCATAAACTTGTAAGGTCTCAATCATTCCTTCTATGTATTCACATCCTAGTGATTATCGTAGAAGATGGACTTGGGCTTGCCGTATTTTCACCGATATTTCCATTCGTAACGGAACTCCAGTTATTTTCTTGTACGTAACTGGTGAATTTGTTTTTGACTTTTGTGATTCCGCTTCTTGAAATAAGATTCCTTCGAATATTTTGACCGGCAAGAAAGTACAAGATTGGGTCAAAGCAGCTGTTGGCACTGGCCAGTGGCCTTGTAACTTTGTAGGCCATGTTGATGGCGTTGAGGATGTAGCAATCGAGGTCCAGCTTTCGAAAGTAATAATAAAGTGTCCGGTTCACGTGAAAGGGTAAAAAGCAAATTATAAAGACAAATAATACAATAATGATCATTTTGATGGACTTCTTCTTGGAATTGGAGGTCTGCGAAGTAGCTGCCGTTGGCTTCAGAAGTGTTCGGGTCATCATGACGTAGCATACGAGGATGACAACGAAGGGGACACAGAAGAGCAAGGCCAAGTTCACAGAGCTGTAGACCACAAATGTATCAAATAAATCCGCACTAGATGTGTCATGGCAAATGGTGTTTTCCCCGTTGACACTGGTGGTGACAAAATATAATATAGGAGACTGGAAGGCGGCAACTACCACCCAGACAATGACAGATATAATCCGGGCATTCCGAACCTTCAGCCAACCCATTGACTTCATCGGGTAGCAGATGCCAAGAAAACGGTGGATGCTGATGCACAGAAGAAAGAATATGCTGCAATACAAGTTGGTGTAGAATAAAAATTTGACAATCTTGCACAAAGCCACCCCAAATGGCCAGTTGTCCCCTTGAGAATAATAGTAGACCAGGAGGGGAAGCGAGATGACGTACATCATGTCCGAGATGGCCAAGTGGAACATGTAGGTGGTGGACGCATTCCAAGGTTTGATCCGGAACAAAAAGATGTAAAGAGCCGTAACGTTGAGGACGAGGCCCACACAGAACACAATCCCGTATGACACTGGCAGGAGAACATACTTAAAATCCTCATCGAATTTACACCTGTACGTCGAATTATCCGAATTATTCATGGTTCACTTGGGTGGTCACTCTTCTGAAATAGAAAAATGAGAATGGATTAATATAAACATTCCACGTAATAGAAAGAAGGAAACACAACATCATCGACTGGATCGTCAAAAATCAGATATAAAGAAGCAGATAAATATGAAGTCTTCAATAACATCTACTATAATCATTATGTGTAATAAACATTTATACACTTTATGTAAGGAAGAATGAAGCACATCAATTACATAATAGCAACATATAGAGGCTAAAGTACAAGCAGAACCTATCTACAGGCAACAAATGATGACATCTATTGCCCAGATAACACCAAATGGGACCAAGATACAACCTTTATGAGATAAGTTCTTACATAGTGCCCAGATAAATAGGGTATACAGTTCTCAGGCTGTGCCCAGATAAATAGGGTATACAGTTCTCAGGCTGTGCCCAGATAAATAGGGTATACAGTTCTCAGACTGTGCCCAGATAAATAGGGTATACAGTTCTCAGACTGTGCCAAGATAAATAGTGTATACTGTTCTCAGGCTGTGCCCAGATAAATAGTGTATACAGTTCTCAGACTGTGCCCAGATAAATAGGGTATACAGTTCTCAGGCTGTGCCCAGATAAATAGGGTATACAGTTCTCAGACTGTGCCCAGATAAATAGGGTATACAGTTCTCAGACTGTGCCCAGATAAATAGGGTATACAGTTCTCAGACTGTGCCCAGATAAATAGGGTATACAGTTCTCAGACTGTGCCAAGATAAATAGGGTATACAGTTCTCAGGCTGTGCCCAGATAAATAGGGTATACAGTTCTCAGACTGTGCCCAGATAAATAGGGTATACGGTTCTCAGACTGTGCCAAGATAAATAGGGTATACAGTTCTCAGACTGTACCCAGATAAATAGGGTATACAGTTCTCAGACTGTGCCCAGATAAATAGCATATATAGAGTTCTCAGACTGTGCCCAGATAAATAGGGTATACAGTTTTCAGACTGTACTCAGATAAATAGGGTATACAGTTCTCAGGCTGCGCCCAGATAAATAGGGTATACAGTTCTCAGACTGTGCCCAGATAAATAGGGTATACAGTTCTCAGACTGTGCCCAGATAAATAGGGTATACAGTTCTCAGACTGTGCCCAGATAAATAGGGTATACAGTTCTCAGACTGTACCCAGATAAATAGGGTATACAGTTCTCAGGCTGCGCCCAGATAAATAGGGTATACAGTTCTCAGACTGTGCCCAGATAAATAGGGTATATAGTTCTCAGGCTGCGCCCAGATAAATAGGGTATACAGTTCTCAGGCTGCGCCCAGATAATTAGGGTATACAGTTCTCAGACTGTGCCCAGATAAATAGGGTATACAGTTCTCAGACTGTGCCCAGATAAATACTGTATACAGTTCTCAGGCTGTGCCCAGATAAATACTGTATACAGTTCTCAGACTGTGCCCAGATAAATAGGGTACAAAGTTCTCAGACTGTGCCCAGATAAATAGTGTATGCAGTTCTCAGGCTGTGCCCAGATAAATACTGTATACAGTTCTCAGACTGTGCCCAGATAAATAGGGTACAAAGTTCTCAGACTGTGCCCAGATAAATACTGTATACAGTTCTCAGGCTGTGCCCAGATAAATAGGGTACAAAGTTCTCAGACTGTGCCCAGATAAATAGTGTATGCAGTTCTCAGGCTGTGCCCAGATAAATAGTGTATACAGTTCCCAGACTCTTCCCAGATAAATAATGTATACATTTCTTAGACAGTGCCCAGATAAATAGTGTATAAAGTTCCCAGACTCTTCCCAGATAAATAATGTATACATTTCTTAGACAGTGCCCAGATAAATAGTGTATAAAGTTCTAAGACAATACCCGAATAAATAGTACATAGAGTTCTCAGTGTTCAGATAAATAGTGTATACGGTTCAAAGACAGTGATAAGGTATATACTGTATATAGTTCTCAATCAGTGTATGATAGGGTACCTTCACACTTTAGCGATGCAGCAGCGATCCGACCAGCGATCTGACCTGGTCAGGATCGCTGCTGCATCGCTACATGGTCGCTGGTGAGCTGTCAAACAGGCAGATCTCACCAGCGACCAGTGACCAGCCAGCAGCGACGTGCAAGCGACGCTGCACTTGCCTGGAGCCGGCGTCTGGAAGCTGCGGACACTGGTAACTAAGGTAAACATCGGGTATGGTTACCCGATGTTTACATTAGTTACCAGAGCACACCGCTTAGCTTTGCTCTCCTAGCTACAGTACACATCGGGTTAATTAACCCGATGTGTAATGCAGCTACATGTGCAGAGAGCAGGGAGCCGTGCACACTGCTTAGCGCTGGCTCCTTGCTCTCCTAGCTGCTGTACACATCGGGTTAATTAACCCGATGTGTACAGCAGCTACATGTGCAGAGAGCCGGAGCCGGCAGCACAGGCAGCGTGAGAGCTGCGGAGGCTGGTAACTAAGGTAAATATCGGGTAACCACCTTGGTTACCCGATGTTTATCTTGGTTACAAGCTTACCGCAGCTGCCAGACGCCGGCTCCTGCTCCCTGTTCGCTTCATTTGTCGCTCTCTCGCTGTCACACACAGCGATCTGTGTGTCACAGCGGGAGAGCGCCTTTGAAGAAAACGAACCAGGGTTGTGTGTAACGAGCAGCGATCTCGCAGCAGGGGCCAGATCGCTGCTCAGTGTCACACACAGCGAGATCGCTAATGAGGTCACTGCTGCGTCACAAAAAGCGTGACTCAGCAGCGATCTCGGCAGCGATCTCGCTGTGTGTGAAGCACCCCTAAATCGTGTATACAGTGCTCAGACTACACACACATAACATATATACAGTTCTCAGACAGTGTCCAGATAGTGTATAGTTCTCAGTGCTCAGATAAATAGTGTTTGCCATTCCAGACAGTGTCCAAATAGCGTATACTTGGTAAGATAAAAAAAATGTATATAGTTCTTAGTCATTGTACAAATAAATAGTGTACACAGTTCTGAGACAGAACCTAGATAAGGTTTTAAGACAGTGTCCAGATAAAACGTGTATACAGTTCTCAGTGTCCAGATAGTGTATTCAGTTCTCAGACAGTGCCCAGATAAATAGGGTATATAGTTCTCAGACTGTGCCCAGATAAATAGGGTATATAGTTCCCAGAAAGTGCCCAGATAAATAGGGTATATAGTTCTCAGACAGTGCCCAGATAAATAAGGTATATAGTTCCCAGACTGTGCCCAGATAAATAGGGTATATAGTTCCCAGACTGTGCCCAGATAATTAGGGTATATAGTTCCCAGACTGTGCCCAGATAAATAGGGTATATAGTTCCCAGAAAGTGCCCAGAAAAATAGGGTATATAGTTCTCAGACAGTGCCCAGATAAATAGGGTATATAGTTCTCAGACTGTGCCCAGATAAATAGGGTATATAGTTCTCAGACTGTGCCCAGATAAATAAGGTATATAGTTCTCAGACTGTGCCCAGATAAATAGGGTATATAGTTCCCAGACTGTGCCCAGATAATTAGGGTATATAGTTCTCAGACTGTGCCCAGATAAATAGGGTATATAGTTCCCAGAAAGTGCCCAGAAAAATAGGGTATATAGTTCTCAGACAGTGCCCAGATAAATAGGGTATATAGTTCTCAGACTGTGCCCAGATAAATAAGGTATATAGTTCTCAGACTGTGCCCAGATAAATAGGGTATATAGTTCCCAGACTGTGCCCAGATAATTAGGGTATATAGTTCCCAGACTGTGCCCAGATAAATAGTGTATACAGTTCTCAGGCTGTGCCCAGATAAATAGGGTATATAGTTCTCAGACTGTGCCCAGATAAATAGTGTATACAGTTCTCAGACTGTGCCCAGATAAATAGGGTATACAGTTCTCAGACTGTACCCAGATAAATAATGTATACAGTTCTCAGACTGTGCCCAGATAAATAGTGTATACAGTTCTCAGACTGTGCCCAGATAAATAGGGTATACAGTTCTCAGACTCTTCCCAGATAAATAGGGTATATAGTTCCCAGACTGTGCCCAGATAAATAGGGTATATAGTTCCCAGACTGTGCCCAGATAAATAGGGTATATAGTTCTCAGACTGTGCCCAGATAAATAGGGTACAATGTTCTCAGACTGTGCCCAGATAAATAGTGTATATAGTTCTCAGACAGTGCCCAGATAAATAGGGTATATAGTTCTCAGACTGTGCCCAGATAAATAGGGTATACAGTTCTCAGACTGTGCCCAGATAAATAAGGTATATAGTTCTCAGACTGTGCCCAGATAAATAAGGTATATAGTTCTCAGACTGTGCCCAGATAAATAAGGTATATAGTTCCCAGACTGTGCCCAGATAAATAGGGTATATAGTTCCCAGACTGCGCCCAGATAAATAGTGTATACAGTTCTCAGACTGTGCCCAGATAAATAGTGTATACAGTTCTCAGACTGTGCCCAGATAAATAGGGTATACAGTTCTCAGACTGTGCCCAGATAAATAGGGTATACAGTTTTCAGACAGTGCCCAGATAAATAGGGTATACAGTTCTCAGACTGTGCCCAGATAAATACAGTATACAGTTCTCAGACTGTGCCCAGATAAATAGGGTATATGTAGTTCTCAGACTGTGCCCAGATAAATAGGGTATACAGTTCTCAGACTGTGCCCAGATAAATACAGTATACAGTTCTCAGACTGTGCCCAGATAAATAGGGTATATAGTTCCCAGACTGTGCCCAGATAAATAGGGTATATAGTTCTCAGACTGTGCCCAGATAAATACTGTATACAGTTCTCAGACTGTGCCCAGATAAATAGGGTATATAGTTCCCAGACTGTGCCCAGATAAATAGGGTATATAGTTCTCAGACTCTTCCCAGATAAATAGGGTATATAGTTCCCAGACTGTGCCCAGATAAATAGGGTACAACGTTCTCAGACTGTGCCCAGATAAATAGTGTATATAGTTCTCAGACAGTGCCCAGATAAATACTGTACATACAGTTAGGTCCAGAAATCTTTGGACAGTGACACAATTTTGGCGAGTTGGGCTCTGCATGCCACCACATTGGATTTGAAATGAAACCTCTACAACAGAATTCAAGTGCAGATTGTAACGTTTAATTTGAAGGTTTGAACAGAAATATCTGATAGAAATTGTAGGAATTGTCACATTTCTTTACAAACACTCCACATTTTAGGAGGTCAAAAGTAATTGGACAAATAAACCAAACCCAAACAAAATATTTTTATTTTCAATATTTTGTTGCGAATTCTTTGGAGGCAATCACTGCCTTAAGTCTGGAACCCATGGACATCACCAAACGCTGGGTTTCCTCCTTCTTAATGCTTTGCCAGGCCTTTACAGCTGCAGCCTTCAGGTCTTGCTTGTTTGTGGGTCTTTCCGTCTTAAGTCTGGATTTGAGCAAGTGAAATGCATGCTCAATTGGGTTAAGATCTGGTGATTGACTTGGCCATTGCAGAATGTTCCACTTTTTTGCACTCATGAACTCCTGGGTAGCTTTGGATGTATGCTTGGGGTCATTGTCCATCTGTACTATGAAGCGCCGTCCGATCAACTTTGCGGCATTTGGCTGAATCTGGGCTGAAAGTATATCCCGGTACACTTCAGAATTCATCCGGCTACTCTTGTCTGCTCTTATGTCATCAATAAACACAAGTGACCCAGTGCCATTGAAAGCCATGCATGCCCATGCCATCACGTTGCCTCCACCATGTTTTACAGAGGATGTGGTGTGCCTTGGATCATGTGCCGTTCCCTTTCTTCTCCAAACTTTTTTCTTCCCATCATTCTGGTACAGGTTGATCTTTGTCTCATCTGTCCATAGAATACTTTTCCAGAACTGAGCTGGCTTCATGAGGTGTTTTTCAGCAAATGTAACTCTGGCCTGTCTATTTTTGGAATTGATGAATGGTTTGCATCTAGATGTGAACCCTTTGTATTTACTTTCATGGAGTCTTCTCTTTACTGGTGACTTAGAGACAGATACACCTACTTCACTGAGAGTGTTCTGGACTTCAGTTGATGTTGTGAACGGGTTCTTCTTCACCAAAGAAAGTATGCGGCGATCATCCACCACTGTTGTCATCCGTGGACGCCCAGGCCTTTTTGAGTTCCCAAGCTCACCAGTCAATTCCTTTTTTCTCAGAATGTACCCGACTGTTGATTTTGCTACTCCAAGCATGTCTGCTATCTCTCTGATGGATTTTTTCTTTTTTTCAGCCTCAGGATGTTCTGCTTCACCTCAATTGAGAGTTCCTTAGACCGCATGTTGTCTGGTCACAGCAACAGCTTCCAAATGCAAAACCACACACCTGTAATCAACCGCAGACCTTTTAACTACTTCATTGATTACAGGTTAACGAGGAAGACGCCTTCAGAGTTAATTGCAGCCCTTAGAGTCCCTTGTCCAATTACTTTTGGTCCCTTGAAAAAGAGGAGGCTATGCATTACAGAGCTATGATTCCTAAACCCTTTCTCCGATTTGGATGTGAAAACTCTCATATTGCAGCTGGGAGAGTGCACTTTCAGCCCATATTATATATATCATTGTATTTCTGAACATGTTTTTGTAAAAAGCTAAAATAACAAAACTTGTGTCACTGTCCAAATATTTCTGGACCTAACTGTATGTCTGCTTTGTATAAATAAAGGCTAAAAACAATCCGTCACTCGCTCCCTCTCAGCATTGATGAACCCAACGAAAGTCCAAAGGTCATACAGATCAGTGACCAGAGGGTGAACACCCCGAGAGCTCGTGACTACACAAGATCCAATATAGGTGACTGACAATTACTTTGCCATTGCAAAGCATTAGAAAAGGAGGAGGTCATTCCAAAAATACCAAAAATTTATGTAAAAAATTATTTGCCAATATCACACAGGGCAAAAAGACTGAACCTGGTGACGTCGTTTAGAAAGTGACCAAATGACTTTAGTTCCTGGATGACCGGTGTACTCAGCAACTGACATAAATATGGGATTAAGGAAGGCCACTTATCATAGTATCATAGTATCATAGTTTTTAAGGTTGAAGGGAGACTCTAAGTCCATCTAGTTCAACCCGTAGCCTAACATGTTGATCCAGAGGAAAGCAAAAAAAACCCCAATGTGGCAAACAAGTTCCAATGGGGAAAAATTTCCTTCCTGACTCCACATCCGGGAATCAGACTAGTTCCCTGGATCAACACCCTGTCATAAAATCTAATATACATAACTGGTAATATTAAATTTTTCAGGAAAGGCGTCCAGGCTCTGCTTAAATGTTAGTAGTGAATCACTCATTACAGCATCATGCGGCAGAGAATTCCATAGTCTCACTGCTCGTACAGTAAAGAATCCTCGTCTGTGATTATGATTAAACCTTCTTTCCTCAAGACGTAGCGGATGCCCCCGTGTTCCAGTCGCAGGCCTAGGTGTAAAGAGATCTTTGGAAAGGTCTCTGTACTGTCCCCTCATATATTTATACATTGTGATTAGATCCCCCCTAAGCCTTCGTTTTTCCTGTCTTGGTATTGCAGCCCACCCATTCCTCTAATAATCTTGGTGGCTCTTCTCTGCACCCTCTCCAGTTCGGCTATGTTCTTCTTATATATCGGTGACCAGAATTGTACACAGTATATAAGTGTGGTCGCACTAGTGACTTGTACAGAGGTAGAACTATATTTTTTTCATGAACACTTCTACCTCTTTTAATACATCCCATTATTTTATTAGCCCTGGCAGCAGCTGCCTGACACTGGCCACTAAAGTGAAGTTTACCATCCCCCATACACCCAAGTCTTTTTCTGTGTCTGTTTTACCCAGTGTTCTACAATTAAGTACATAATCATAAATGTTATTTCCTCTACCCAAGTGCATGACCTTACATTTATCTACATTAAACTTCAATTGCCACTTCTCAGCCCAATCCTCCAATTTACATAAATCTCCCTGTAATATAAAATTATCCTCCTCTGTATTGATTACCCTGCAGAGTTTAGTATCATCTGCAAATATTGAAATTCTACTCTGCATGCCCCCAACAAGGTCATTTATAAATATGTTGAAAAGAAGCGGGCCCAATACTGACCCCTGTGGTACCCCACTATGAACTGAGACCCAGTCCGAGTACGTACCTCCCACTGAAACAAAGGATTGGGCATGCTAAAATCCAACATGCCCAATCTTTCTTTTTTTCTGTCATCATCTGTGTGTGTTCAAGTGTTTTCTTTGGGGTGGACCATAATATGCAAAAATCGGGCCTAATTACACAATTAATTGTCAATAAAGAGCCAATCAGGAGTCTGAAGATGAGCCTTCAACTACAGAGCTGAGACCTTCAACTATAGAGCTGAGACCTTCAACTATAGAGCTGAGACCTTCAACTATAGAGCTGAGACCTTCAACTACAGAGCTGAGACCTTCAACTACAGAGCTGAGACCTTCAACTATAGAGCTGAGACCTTCAACTATAGAGCTGAGACCTTCAACTATAGAGCTGAGACCTTCAACTATAGAGCTGAGACCTTCAACTATAGAGCTGAGACCTTCAACTATAGAGCTGAGACCTTCAACTATAGAGCTGAGACCTTCAACTATAGAGCTGAGACCTTCAACTACAGAGCTGAGACCTTCAACTATAGAGCTGAGACCTTCAACTATAGAGCTGAGACCTTCAACTACAGAGCTGAGACCTTCAACTACAGAGCTGAGACCTTCAACTACAGAGCTGGAACTTCCATCTACAGAGCTAGGACCTCCACCTATAGAGCTGGAACCCTCACCTACAGAGTAGGAACCCCCACCTACAAAGCTAGAACCCCCACCTGCAGAGCTAGGACCTCCACCTACAGAGCTAGGACCTCCACCTACAGAGCTAGAACTTTCACCTATAGAGCTAGGACCACCACCTACAGAGCTGGCACCTTCAACTACAGAGCTGGGACCTTCAATTGCAGAGCTAGGACCTCCACCTACAGAACTGGTTTCTACACCTGCAAAACTGGGCCCTCCACCTTCAGAGCTAGGACTTCCACTCACAGAGCTAGGACGACCACCTACAGAGCTGGGCCCTCCACCTACAAGACTAGGCCCTCCACTTACAGGGCTATGACCTCACCTACAGGGCTATGACCTCCACCTATAAAGCTGAGATCTCCACCTACACAAGTAGGACCTTCACCTACAGAGCTTGGACCTCCACCTACAAAGCTGGGCCCTCCACCTACAGAGCTAGGCCCTCCACCTATAGAGCTAGGACCTTCAACTAAACAGCTGGGACCTCCACCTACAGAGCTGAGACCCCGATCTACAGAGCTAGGACCTCCACCTACAGAGCTATGACCTCAACCTATAAAGCTGGGCCCTCCACCTACAGAGCTGGGACCTCCACCTACACAGCTGGGACTTCCACCTGCACAGCTGGGACCCTTACCTACAGAGCTGGGACCTTCAACTACAGGGCTGGGACATCCACCTATAGACCTAGGACCCCCACCTATAGAACTGGGACCTTCAACTACAGGGCTGGAACCTCCACCTACAGAATTAGGACCTCTACCTACAGAGCTGGGACCTTCAACTACAGAGCTAGGGCTTCCACCTACAGAGCTGGAACCCTCACCTACAGAGCTAGGACCTCTACCTACAGAACTTGGACCTTCACCTACAAATCTAGGACCTCCACCTACAGAGTTAGAACCTCCACCTACACATCTGGGACTTCCACTTACAGAGCTAGGACCTCCACCTACAGAGCTAGGACCTCCAACTACACAGCTGGGACCTCCACCTATACAAAAGGGACCATCACCTACACAGCTAAAACCTCCAACTACACAGCTAGGACCTCCTCCTATAGAGCTAGGACCTTTAACTAAACAGCTGGGACCCCCATTTACAGAGCTAGGACCTCCACCTACAGAGCTAGGACCTTCAACTACAGAGCTAGGGCTTCCACCTACAGAGCTGGGACCTCCACCTACAGAGTTATGACCTTCAACTACAGAGCTAGGGCTTCCACCTTTAGAGCTGGGACCTCCACCTACAGAGCTAGGACCTCCACCTATAGAACTAGGACCTTCAACTACAGAGCTGGGACCTCCACCTACAGAGCTAGGACCTCCATCTACACACCTGAGACCTCCACCTACACAGCTGGGACCTTCAACTACACAGCTGGGACCTTCATCTACACAGTTAGCACCTCCACCAACACAGCTGAGACCTCCACCTACACAGAAGGGACCTCCAACTATATAGCTGGGACCTCCAATATCAAGCTGGGATCTCCACCGACATAGCTAGGACCTCCACCTACATAGTTTGGACCTCAGCCAACACAGCTGGAACCTCCACCTACAGAGCTAGTACCTCCACCTACAGAACTTGGACCTTCACCTACAAAGCTAGGACCTCCACCTACAGAGTTAAAACCTCCACCTACACATCTGGAACTTCCACTTACAGAGCTAGGACCTCCACCTACAGAGCTAGCACGTCAGCCTACAAAACTAGGCCCTCCACCTACAGAGCTGGGACCTTCAACTACATTGCTAAAACCTCCAACTACACAGCTAGGACCTCCACATACACAGCTAGAACCTCCACCTACACAGCTGAGACTTCCACTTCCAGAGCTAGGACCTCCACGTACACAACTGAGACCTCCAACTACACAGCTGGGACCTCCACCTTTACAGAAGGGACCATTACCTACACAGCTGGGACCTCCATCTACTCAACTAGGATCTCCATCTACATAGCTGGGACCTCCACCTACACATCAGGGACCTCTACCTACACAGCTAGGACCTCCATCTACTCACCTAGGATTTCCATGTACAAAGCTGCCCCCTCCACCTACACAGCTAGGGCCTGCACATACAGAGCTAGGACCTCCACATACACAGCAGGGACCTCCATCTACTCAACTAGGACCTCTACCTACAAAGCTGAGCCCTCCACCTACACAGCTGGGAACTCCACGTACACAGCTGGGACCTTCACCTACACATCTGGGACCTCCAGCTACACAGCTGGAACCTCCACCTACACAGCAGGGACCGCCACCTACACAGCTAGGACCTCCATCTACTCACCTAGGATTTCCATCTATAAAGCTGCCCCCCCCCCCCTACAGAGCTAGGACCTACGCATACACAGCAGGGACCTCCATCTACTCAACTAGGACTTTCACCTACACAGCTGGGACTGCTACCTACACAGCTGGGACTGCTACCTACACAGCTGGGACCTCCACCTACACAGCTGGGACTGCTACCTACACAGCTGGGACCTCCACCTACACAGCTGGGACCTCCACCTACACAGCAGGGACCTCCACCTACACAGCTGGGACCTCCACCTACACAGCTGGGACTGCTACCTACACAGCTGGGACCTCCACCTACACATCTGGGACCGCTACCTACACAGTTAGGGATTGGAGTTCTGAATTAGAAAAACAACTGTATTTCACAATTTCATAACCCAAGAGTCAAAATCTGTGTGCAGATAAGAGCTGTTATTGCAGAAGATATTTTCCCACCACAATACCCGGTGACACGAGGACCTCGCTATCAGATCTCACCTGGTGTGGAGCCAAGATAAGAGCTGAACTTTGTGACTGATCTTGTGTGATCATGTGTCTGCAGCCAGCTCCAGCAATATCAAGGATACAGTGCTGGCCATAAGTATTGGCACCCCTGCAATTCTGTCAGATAATACTCAGTTTCTTCCTGAAAATGATTGCAATCACAAATTCTCTGGTATTATTATCTTCATTTAATTTGTCTTCAATGAAAAACCACAAAAGAGAATGAAACAAAAATCAAATCATTGATCATTTCCCACAAAATTCCAAAAATGGGCCAGACAAAAGTATTGGCACCCTTAGCCTAATACTTGGTTGCACAACCTTTAGCCAAAATAACTGCGCATAACCGCTTCCGGTAACCATCAGTGAGTTTCTTACAATGCTCTGCTGGAATTTTAGACCATTCTTCTTTGGCAAACTGCTCCAGGTCCCTGAGATGTGAAGGGGGCCTTCTCCAAACTGTCATTGTGAGATCTCTCCACAGGTGTTCTATGGGGTTCAGGTCTGGACTCATTGCTGGCCACTTTAGTAGTCTCCAGTGCTTCCTATCAAACCATTTTCTAGTGCTTTTTGAAGTGTGTTTTGGGTCATTGTCCTGCTGGAAGACCCATGACCTCTGAGGAAGACCCAGCTTTCTCACACTGGGCCCTACATTATGCTGCAAACCTTGTTGGTAGTCTTCAGACTTTATAATGCCATGCACACGGTCAAGCAGTCCAGTGCCAGAGGCAGCAAAGTAACCCCAAAACATCAGGGAACCTCCGCCATGTTTGACTGTAGGGACCGTGTTCTTTTCTTTGAATGCCTCTTTTTTTTCCCTGTAAACTCTATGTTGATGGCTTTTCCCTAAAAGCTCTACTTTTGTCTCATCTCACCAGAGAACATTCTTCCAAAACGTTTTAGGCTTTCTCAGGTAAGTTTTGGCAAACTCCAGTCTGGCTTTTTTATGTCTTGGGGTAAGAAGTGGGGTCTTCCTGGGTATCCTACCATACAGTCCCTTTTCATTCAGACGCCTACGGATAGTATGGGGTGACACTGTTGTATCCTTGGACTGCAGGGCAGCTGGAACTTGTTTGGATGTTAGTCGAGGTTCTTTATCCACCATCCGCACAATCTTGCGTTGAAATCTCTCGGCAATTTTTCTTTCCCTTCCACATCTAGGGAGGATAGCCACAGTGCCATGGGCTTTACACTTCTGGATGACACTGCGCACCGTAGACACAGGAACTTTCAGGTCTTTGGAGATGGACTTGTAGCCTTGAGATTGCTCATGCTTCCTCACAATTTGGATTCTCAAGTCCTCAGACAGTTCTTTGGTCTTCTTTCTTTTCTCCATGCTCAATGTGGTGCACACAAGGACACAGGACAGAGGCTGAGGCAACTTTAATCCATGTCACCGGCTGCAAGTGTGATTTATTATTGCCAGCACCTGTTAGGTGCCACAGGTAAGTTACAGGCGCTGTTATTACACAAATTACAGAAGCATCGCATGATTTTACAAACAGTGCCAATACTTTTGTCCACCCCCTTTTTATGTTTGGTGTGGAATTATATCCAATTTGGCTTTAGGACAATGTTTTTTTTTTCATTGAAGACAAATTAAATGAAGATAATAGCAAAGAATTTGTGATTGCAATCATTGTCAGGAAGAAACTGAGTATTATCTGACAGAATTGCAGGGGTGCCAATACTTTTGGCCAGCACTGTATATTATGGGACAAATAATAATTCCTGTGTATATTAAGATTGAAAGACATTTTTTCTTGGTTATTAAGAAATTAAGGAAAATAATGCAGACTGCTTTGTCTTTATAGATTTAGAGAACACTTTTATTATTCTAAGATTATAAGCAATCAATAAAGGAAACAGAGTGTCTGTCCCTTTATCTCTTAAAGGGCCAGTGCACTTTTCTTTAAACTGACATTTTTATTTTAAAAGTGCATGAATATGAAATGTATCGGCTCCAGAGGGACAGGAATTTCCTGGATCGCAGTCAGATGTGATTACTGTAAATCCGACGCTGAGTAGTAACCGCTCTGCATATGTAAGATGTTTATTGTCTAAATTAATTCCCCGAGCCCCAAATCTGAATTCAATCCCAGGAATTGTCAGATATAAATGGATTCTCGAGGTGTCTCCAGCGTCACCGCTTCCTGACTGTGTCTAATTCATAATCCACGTTTCCTGTTTGTTCCTGTTATTGCTACATTGTTACAGTCACTATCTGTCAGAGCATCATCCACAGATCCCCCATAAGAGAGCGTCATCCACAGATCCCCCATAACAGATCGTCATCCACAGATCCCCATAACAGAGCGTCATCTGCAGATCCCCCATAACAGAGCGTCATCCACAGATCCCCCATAACAGAGCATCAGCCACAGATCCCCCATAACAGAGCGTCATCCGCAGATCCCCCATAACAGATCGTCATCCACAGATCCCCCATAACAGAGCGTTATCCACATATCCCCCATAACAATGCGTCATCCACAGATCCCCCATAACAGAGCGTCATCCACAGATCCCCCATAACAGAGCATCATCAACAGATCCCCCATAACAGAGCGTCATCTGCAGATCCCCATAACAGAGCGTCATCCACAGATCCCCCCATAACAGAGCGTCATCCACAGATCCCCCATAACAGAGCATTACCGACAGATCCCCCATAATATAGCATCATCAATAGATCCCCCATAACAGAGCGTCATCCACAGATCCCCCATAACAGAGCATCATCAACAGATCCCCCATAACAGAGCGTCATCCACAGATCCCCCATAACAGAGCATCACCCACAGATCCCCATAACAGAGCGTCATCCACAGATCCCCCATAACAGAGCGTCATCCACAGATCCCCCATAACAGAGCGTTACCCACAGATCCCCCATAATATAGCATCATCAACAGATCCCCCATAACAGAGTGTCATCCACAGATCCCCATAACAGAGCATCATCAACAGATCCCCCATAACAGAGCGTCATCCACAGATCCCCCATAACAGAGCATCACCCACAGATCCCCCATAACAGAGCGTCATCCACAGATCCCCCATAACAGAGCGTCATCCACAGATCCCCCATAACAGAGCGTCACCCACAGATCCCCCATAACAGAGCATCATCCACAGATCCCCCCATAACAGAGCGTCACCCACAGATCCCCCATAACAGAGCGTCACCCACAGATCCCCCATAACAGAGCGTCATCCACAGATCCCCCATAACAGAGCGTCATCCACAGATTCCCCATAACAGAGCGTCACCCACAGATCCCCCATAACAGAGCATCATCCACAGATCCCCCATAACAGTGCGTCATCCACAGATCCCCCATAACAGAGCGTCACCCACAGATCCCCCATAATATAGCATCATCAACAGATCCCCCATAACAGAGCGTCATCCGCAGATCCCCCATAACAGAGCGTCACCCACAGATCCCTCATAACAGAGCGTCATCCACAGATCCTCCATAACAGAGCGTCATCCACAGATCCCCCATAACAGAGCGTCACCCACAGATCCCCCATAACAGAGCATCATCCACAGATCCCCCATAACAACGTCATCCACAGATCCCCCATAACAGAGCGTCATCCACAGATCCTCCATAACAGAGTGTCATCCACAGATCCCCCATAACAGAGCGTCATCCACAGATCCCCCATAACAACGTCATCCACAGATCCCCCATAACAGAGCGTCATCCACAGATCCCCCATAACAGAGCGTCATCCACAGATCCCCCATAACAGAGTGTCACCTGCAGATCCCCCATAACAGAGCGTCACCCACAGATCCCCCATAACAGAGCGTCATCCACAGATCCCCCATAACAGAGCGTCATCCACATATCCCCCATAACAGAGCGTCACCCACAGATCCCCCATAACAGAGCATCATCCACAGATCCTCCATAACAGAGCGTCATCCACAGATCCCCCATAACAGAGCGTCATCCACAGATCCCCCATAACAGAGTGTCACCTGCAGATCCCCCATAACAGAGCGTCACCCACAGATCCCCCATAACAGAGCGTCATCCACAGATCCCCCATAACAGAGCGTCATCCACATATCCCCCATAACAGAGCGTCACCCACAGATCCCCCATAACAGAGCGTCATCCACAGATCCTCCATAACAGAGCGTCATCCACAGATCCCCCATAACAGAGCGTCACCCACAGATCCCCCATAACAGAGCATCATCCACAGATCCCCCATAACAGAGCGTCATCCGCAGATCCCCCATAACAGAGCGTCATCCACAGATAATAATAATAATAATAATAATTTTATTCATTTATATAGCGCTATTAATTCCATAGCACTTTACATACATTGTCAACACTGTCCCCATTGGGGCTCACAATCTATAGTCCCTATCTGTATGTCTTTGGAGTGTGGGAGGAAACCGGAGACCCCGGAGGAAACCCACGCAAACACGGGGAGAACATACAAACTCCTTGCAGATAGTGTCCTTGGTGGGATTAGAACCCAGGACCTCAGTGCTGCAAGACTGCAGTGCTAACCACTGAGCCACCGTGCCGCCCATGATGGTGCCCCCACAGTGTCAGATACCATTGCCGTGTATTTATTTCTGATGGATATAAACACAATGCCCCATTCACTGACAGCAAGCAGATATATTGAGATTTTGATGACTTTGAATGCACGAATTGTTGCGGGGCTTTTCCTGATATTTCAGTGATTGCTGATCTCTGTGTCTGGTGTGTCGGATGGAGGAACGTGGAGCAGATCTGCGTATAATTGTACAGGAGCCAGCAACGTCCCCAAGCGCGGCCGCTGCATGATAACTCCGCGCCGCCGACGCGTTTCACCCACTGAGCGCCTGACATTTCCATGAAACTTTATAGCCGGGGAATGGTCCGGCCTCACATCTGCTCCTCCGCACACAAATAATGGAGCAGCCACTTACTTCACCCGTATTTACAAAGAGAGCGACTGGTGTTGACCGTGCACAATAAACCGCAGTGATCCCGGACGCGCCTCGCTTTATGGCGCTTATCTTAAGAAAGCTAATATACGCGAGGCTGGAGGCACCTACACAGCCTGTCATCACGCTGCGGAAAAAGTGCTGTCACCCGTCACACCAGGGACGCATTTTATACTTCATTTGTACCTTTACCCTAAAATTATGTGGAAACCATCAGCAAGCTGCCATTCAGCAACGGTAGTAAGAATGTGTTGCACAAAAAATATTGTTGGTCTGTAGCCAACCCTTCCTGTGTCTGGTGATCATCGGCGCGGATTAGGAAGGTCATTGTGGCCAAAACGTCTAATCAGAACCATGACCTTATTCATAAATAAGACAGCAACTTGCTGATGGTTTCCACATTTTTTTAATGGTAAAATAATTGATACAATGTTTACACAATATTTGAGATTCTGAGTCAAAAAGCCAGGACATAAAGTCTGAATAAGATCCTGCGGCACTATCCTGCCTGCTGACGGTTTCTATATATTAACTAACCAAAAACTGCTACAGTTAAACTATGAATATAAAAAGCAGAATCTTGATTCCCAAAAAAAAGCCAGTCTTGGTGATGGTCACCAAAGGCAATGAATGGTGTCCTGATCGTAACGGACTGGCCCTGACGTCAGAGAGGCAAAATCAGGCAGGAGAGGGTCGGCTTTATAATTCTGCATTGTATGTAATGTGTACATGTACTTTGGGCGGCAAGAAAAAAATGGCGGCTAAGTGGCTTTTTAGTGCTATGGGCTTTGTGTTTTTGTTATGTTGTTTGTATCTCTCCTGCATGTACAGAACTCTGCAGAAGCTGTATGCAAGTGTGAAAACAATGCAGCATCATAAGAATAGTTTCATAAGTGCTTATTTGTATCAATTACCATAACAAAAAGTGATAAAATATCACTAGTTACCAGTACTGAGCACCCGAGCATGGTAGTGCCCGCTCATCACTAGTTACAAGTACTGAGCACCCGAGCATGGTAGTGCCCGCTCATCACTAGTTACCAGTACTGAGCACCTGAGCATGGTAGTGCCCGCTTATCACTAGTTACGAGTACTGAGCACCCGAGCATGGTAGTGCCCGCTCATCACTAGTTACCAGTACTGAGCACCTGAGCATGGTAGTGCCCACTCATCACTAGTTACAAGTACTGAGCACCCGAGCATGGTAGTGCCCACTCATCATTAGTTACCAGTACTGAGCACCCGAGCATGGTAGTGCCCACTCATCATTAGTTACCAGTACTGAGCACCTGAGCATGGTAGTGCCCGCTCATCACTAGTTACCAGTACTGAGCACCCGAGCATGGTAATGCCCACTCATCACTAGTTACCAGTACTGAGCACCCGATCATGGTAGTGTCCGCTCATCACTAGTTACCAGTACTGAGCACCTGAGCATGGTAGTGCCCGCTCATCACTAGTTACCAGTACTGAGCACCTGAGCATGGTAGTGCTCGCTCATCACTAGTTACCAGTACAGAGCACCTGAGCATGGTAGTGCCCGCTCATCACTAGTTACCAGTACTGAGCACCTGAGCATGGTAGTGCCCGCTCATCACTAGTTACCAGTACTGAGCACCCGAGCATGGTAGTGCCCGCTCATCTCTAGTTACCAGTACAGAGCACCCGAGCATGGTAGTGCCTGCTCATCACTAGTTACCAGTACTGAGCACCCGAGCATGGTAGTGCCCGCTCATCACTAGTTATCACTTCTATTTGGTGCTGTATTTTTTTCCACATCTTCCTAAAACTTTTGCACAGTAGTGTAACTGGGAGTAAGGATCTTGGGGTAATAAACATATAAAATAAAATGTTGCAAAAAATAAAAACGTAACCAATCCAATCATTATATTTGGCAATACAAATCTGGAAATGGTTTCTTCATTGTGGAGAGCTGGAATATCTAGAATGTGTCCAGGGTGACCGTATAAACCCCATAAAATATCATGTGACGCTGATACCTGGCTCGTAAAGCGAGATCGCAATCGGGCCAAAGTGTCCTTGATCTGAGCTGCCGACGTGACTCTGAGGAGTTATGCAAGTTATTTGGCTTGTAAATGCCACGAGGAGTGGGCACCAGTCGTCAGAGGGGCATCAGGTTCACAGGGGCCCTAGGCAAGAGATTTGGGGTGGACCCTTGTCTATTCTGTTCAGGAAAGCCCTATTGTTACGGTTGCTGCGAGCACTGGAGACTATGTCCAGATTTCTTGCTACTGCACATGTGCGAGCGCTGGAGACTAAGTCCAGATTTCTTGCTACTGCACATGTGCGAGCACTGGAGACTAAGTCCAGATTTCTTGCTACTGCACATGTGCGAGCGCCGGAGACTAAGTCCAGATTTCTTGCTACTGCACATGTGCGAGCGCCGGAGACTAAGTCCAATCTTGGAGCCATTGCACATGTGCGGGTGACATCATCGCTGACACGAGGTCACATGTCTCTGACACCTTCTATGCCGATTGGTCGCTGGTCATGTGCTTGTGACGTCTTGCTCGGTGATAGGCCAGCATGACGTCACTCCTGTCGTTCTGGCAGCGGATTGGCTCTGGTGTCCTCCATCTTGGATGAGGCACAGAGTCTATATAAGACCCTGACACACGCCGCATGGTGCTCAGTCCTCTTGGTTCATGCATATGAGTAGACGCTCTGTGCGCGTTCCTCTAGGCATTCCTCTGTCTATGCTAGGTGAGCGCTACCGGCAGGGTAGCGTTCTTATACCTTACAGCTTCGGCTGCTGTCCGTATCCTTACCTCTTAGGGGAGCGGACATAGGCAGGTGCCTGAGGCACATGGTCTGGCTGGGCCTTGTGATTCTACTCATAGGTGGACGTTGCCGCTAGGGTAACGTTCCTTATACTGCGTCTGGCAGTTGTTCGTATCCTCGCACACTAGGGGAGCGAACAGAGGTAGGAGCTTTGTGCGGCTTACGCTGCTGTTCGTCTCTTTTGCACCACTAGAAGAGCGGACCTAGGCAGGTGCCATATCTAGTGGTTCGTGTCCTCGCACACTAGTGGAGCGAACGCAGGTAGGAGCTTTGTGCGGCTTACGCTGCTGTTCGTCTCTTTTGCACCACTAGAAGAGCGGACCTAGGTAGGTGCCATTTCGCACACATTGCCTTTGTCTCTGTGATTATTAACAGAGATCATTCCACACACCCTCCAAGTAAGGGAGGAATTGCTTTACTTTCTTATTATATCCTTCTGTGAGTTAACAGAGGTATTGCACTCTGCCATAGTCTGCAGCAGAGTCTTTGCACGGTGGACCCTGACTGTCTGATACTCCTTTCGGTTATTATCAGACAGCCCCCCGTAACATTAGGACTGAGCCAAGGGTCTGGCAGTTATGGCAGAATATCAGCAGTTACACCGTTACATACAAGTACTTGAGTCACGGCTCAAGAGTATAGAGGATAAACCTCAGACCATGGTGACATCTGCACATGATCCTCGACTTGCTCTGCCAAACAGATATTCTGGCGATGCCAGATCATGTCGTGGTTTCATTAGTCAGTGTCAGATACACCTAGAGGTCAACTCTTCTCGCTTCTCTACGGAGAGGTCCAGAGTAGGCTTTATCATCTCCTTACTTCAGGACAAAGCCTTAGAATGGGCGACTCCCCTATGGGAGCGCTCTGATGTGGTTACTCTGAGACATCAAGACTTTCTTGATGCTCTTAAGGCGGTATTCATGGGTCCGCAGGTTACCCATGATGCGGCCCTGAGACTGTTAGATCTATCTCAGGGTTCGTTATCCACTAGTTCTTATGCCATTGCTTTTAGAACTCTGGTGGCAGAACTAGATTGGCCAGAGAAGGTGTTGATTCCTATCTTCTGGAGAGGGTTGGCAGGCTATGTCAAGGATGCCCTTGCTACTCGTGAGGTCCTTGCTTCTCTGGAGGACTTGATCACAGTAGCAACGAGGATCGATGTACGCCATAAGGAACGTAGACTCGAGGTCTCTTCCTCACGCCCTAAGCATCGGGCTATTCCAGTTGTTGAGGGTCCACTACCATCTTCCTCAGCATCTGAAACATCTCCCACTCCTATGGAGTTAGGTCATACGTTCTCCAGACTACGCAAGTCTGGTCCTCCTATATGTTACGTATGTCGTCAGGCTGGGCACTATGCCAACAAGTGTCCTAGTCGTCAGGGAAACTCCCTGGCCTAGTAACCATTAGAGGGGGGTTACTAGAGACGTCTTCTGCACCCTCTAAGTGTTGTATCCCAGGTCAGCTCTCGTTATCTGAGAATACATGGCCTATTATGGCTTTTGTGGATTCCGGAGCTGACGGGATTTTTGTGTCCTCAGGATTTGTAAAGGGACGCAATATTCCCTCTATCATGTTAGAGGCGCCTATTCCTGTCCGTGTTGTTAATGGAACTATGTTGTCTGACTCCATTACATTGAGGACAGTTCCCTTGCGCCTTTCCCTGTCTCAGGGTCACATAGAGGAGATTTCTTTTCTTGTTTTGCCTGAGGGTATAGACGACGTCCTTCTGGGTCTTCCATGGCTTCGGACTCATGCTCCTCACATTGACTGGGAGTCTGACAGCATTATTAGTTGGGGTTCGAAATGTCAGTCCCGATGTCTTCCCTTACCACCTAAGGTCGTTGCGGTTGCATCAACTGATCTCTCTCCCATACCTACACCCTATTTGGATTTCGCTGACGTGTTCTCCAAACAGGGTGCTGAGGTTCTTCCACCCCATAGGCCGTATGACTGTGCCATAGACCTTATCCCAGGTTCGGTTCCACCTAAAGGCAGGGTTTACCCCCTGTCGATACCTGAGTCGGAGGCCATGTCGACCTATATAAGAGAGAGTTTAGAGAAGGGGTTCATTCGTAAGTCTGTCTCTCCCGCGGGAGCTGGGTTTTTCTTTGTTCGGAAGAAAGAGGGTGATTTGCGTCCCTGCATAGATTACAGGGGTCTCAACGCAATCACAATAAAGAACAAATACCCATTACCTTTAATTTCGGAGCTCTTTGACAGACTGAGAGGAGCTCAAGTTTTTACGAAGTTGGATCTGCGGGGTGCGTATAACTTGGTACGAATTCGAAAGGGTGACGAATGGAAGACCGCTTTTAACACCCGAGACGGTCACTATGAATACCTCGTCATGCCTTTTGGGTTATGTAATGCACCCGCAGTATTTCAGGACTTCGTAAACGATGTGTTCAGGGATTTACTGTTATCCTCAGTAGTGGTGTATCTAGACGACATCCTGATTTTTTCTCCTGATCTGGAGACTCATCGTCAGGATGTCGTTCGTGTCCTTTCCCGTTTAAGGGAGCACTCATTGTTTGCTAAACTCGAGAAATGTGTATTCGAGCAGTCCTCATTGCCTTTTTTGGGTTACATTATCTCACAAGAGGGTCTGGCTATGGATCCTGCGAAGCTCTCTGCTGTCCTGCAATGGTCCGAACCTCATTCCTTGAAGGCGGTGCAACGCTTCTTAGGATTCATAAATTATTACAGGCAGTTCATACCCCATTTTTCTACTTTGGTGGCCCCTTTGGTGGCCTTGACTAAGAAAGGTGCTAATCCCAAAGCCTGGTCTACTGAGACATCTCAGGCTTTTGAGGCAGTAAAAAGACACTTTTCAACTGCTCCCGTTCTTCAAAGACCCGATGAGAATAAGCCCTTCCTCTTAGAGGTTGATGCCTCTTCAGTGGGTGCTGGTGCGGTCTTGTATCAAAAGAACGGTGCAGGTAGAAAAAGGCCGTGTTTCTTCTTTGCTAAAACCTTTTCACCGGCAGAGAGAAACTATACCATTGGGGATAGGGAACTGCTCGCCCTGAGATTAGCCTTGGAGGAGTGGCGTCACTTGCTGGAAGGAGCGAAACATCCTTTCCAGGTCTATACAGACCATAAGAATCTGACGTACTTACAAACCGCTCAGCGTCTGAATCCTCGCCAAGCCCGCTGGTCCTTGTTTTTCTCCCGCTTTCACTTCTCCATCAACTATCTGTCTGGGAGTAAGAATAACAAGGCAGACGCCCTGTCTCGCTCTATGCTTTCTACCCAGGAAGAGATTGACGAACCTCGTCTTATCCTTCCCTCCAGGGTTTTTCATACGCTCTCCCCTGTGACGTTAGACCAAATCCCACCGGGCAAGACCTTTGTTCCGCCTGATCGACAGAATGATATACTGTCATGGGCCCACACCTCAAAGGTGGGTGGGCATTTTGGTATTAGGCGGACACGAGAGTTACTGGAGAGGTGGTATTGGTGGCCACACTTAGCCAGCCACGTCAAGAGATATGTCGGTTCCTGCTACTCGTGTGCTCGCAACCGTCCATTACGGCAGAGACCGGCTGGGCTCTTGCATCCTTTACCAGTGCCAGATAGACCATGGGAGGTGGTAGGCATGGACTTTGTGGGTGATCTTCCATGTTCACAGGGACATAGATTTGTGTGGGTCATTACGGACCATTTCTCCCGGATGGTTCATCTCGTACCGTTATCGAGAATCCCATCTTCCAGGGTACTAGCCAAACTATTCCTCAAGCATGTCTTTAGGCTTCACGGGATGCCAGATCGTATCATTTGTGATAGAGGCCCGCAATTTACTTCCCGTTTCTGGCGAGATCTTTGTAGCCTTCTGCAAATTGAGTTGAATCTCTCTTCGGCATACCATCCGGAGACTAATGGTTTGGTTGAACGTACCAATCAATCTATGATTATATACCTTCGACACTTTGTTGCTGAGAACCACGATAACTGGTCCTCCCTCCTACCCTGGGCAGAATTTGCCCTTAACAATTCGCTGGCTGAGGCCACTGGGCAGACACCGTTCGTACTCAATAATGGGCAACACCCTAGGGTACCGGTACCGTTTCCCGCTGCTGCACCTCCTCCTCTTGTGGCCGACTGGGCAACTAATGCCAGAGAGGTTTGGGATCGGACTCAAGAGTCGATCCAAGCAGCTAAGGACCGTATGAAGACGGTGTCCGATCGGTTTCGTCGCCCGGCTCCTGTCTTTTCTCCAGGGGACTTTGTGTGGCTCTCTGCAAAACACGTGAGACTTAGAGTGAGCTCTGTCAAATTTGCTCCTCGCTTCCTGGGTCCTTATGAGGTTCTTCGACAGGTAAATCCTGTAGTCTATCAATTGAAGTTACCTGTCCATCTTAGGATTCATGACAAATTTCATGTCTCACTGCTAAAGCCGGCTATTTTACCTCACGCTCGTGAAGTGCACTCTCCTGCCTCTGATTCCTCTCGCTCTAGCTATGAGGTCCGAGCCATAGTTGGTTCTAAGATGGTTAGAGGGCGCAGGTTCTTCTTGATAGATTGGGAGGGCTATGGCCCGGAACATCGCTCTTGGGAGCCTGAGGAGGCTGTCCATGCTCCCGACTTAGTTGCCGATTACCTGCGTCGCCGGGAGGGGGGCCCTTGAGGGGGAGGTACTGTTACGGTTGCTGCGAGCACTGGAGACTATGTCCAGATTTCTTGCTACTGCACATGTGCGAGCGCTGGAGACTAAGTCCAGATTTCTTGCTACTGCACATGTGCGAGCGCTGGAGACTAAGTCCAGATTTCTTGCTACTGCACATGTGCGAGCGCTGGAGACTAAGTCCAGATTTCTTGCTACTGCACATGTGCGAGCGCCGGAGACTAAGTCCAATCTTGGAGCCATTGCACATGTGCGGGTGACATCATCGCTGACACGAGGTCACATGTCTCTGACACCTTCTATGCCGATTGGTCGCTGGTCATGTGCTTGTGACGTCTTGCTCGGTGATAGGCCAGCATGACGTCACTCCTGTCGTTCTGGCAGCGGATTGGCTCTGGTGTCCTCCATCTTGGATGAGGCACAGAGTCTATATAAGACCCTGACACACGCCGCATGGTGCTCAGTCCTCTTGGTTCATGCATATGAGTAGACGCTCTGTGCGCGTTCCTCTAGGCATTCCTCTGTCTATGCTAGGTGAGCGCTACCGGCAGGGTAGCGTTCTTATACCTTACAGCTTCGGCTGCTGTCCGTATCCTTACCTCTTAGGGGAGCGGACATAGGCAGGTGCCTGAGGCACATGGTCTGGCTGGGCCTTGTGATTCTACTCATAGGTGGACGTTGCCGCTAGGGTAACGTTCCTTATACTGCGTCTGGCAGTTGTTCGTATCCTCGCACACTAGGGGAGCGAACAGAGGTAGGAGCTTTGTGCGGCTTACGCTGCTGTTCGTCTCTTTTGCACCACTAGAAGAGCGGACCTAGGCAGGTGCCATATCTAGTGGTTCGTGTCCTCGCACACTAGTGGAGCGAACGCAGGTAGGAGCTTTGTGCGGCTTACGCTGCTGTTCGTCTCTTTTGCACCACTAGAAGAGCGGACCTAGGTAGGTGCCATTTCGCACACATTGCCTTTGTCTCTGTGATTATTAACAGAGATCATTCCACACACCCTCCAAGTAAGGGAGGAATTGCTTTACTTACTTATTATATTTACTTACTTATTATATCCTTCTGTGAGTTAACAGAGGTATTGCACTCTGCCATAGTCTGCAGCAAAGTCTTTGCACGGTGGACCCTGACTGTCTGATACTCCTTTCGGTTATTATCAGACAGCCCCCCGTAACACCTATGGGCCAGGTTTGCCCCAACTCAGAGACTATCTTCAAAACCAGTCTTTTCATATGGAGACACGAGCCCCCCACACATATAAGACCCCTCTCCAATAGGATGCTTCAAGGAGCCCCTTGGGTAGGTGCGATGGGGACTCACATGGAAAAGTCTTACAGTGGTCATGCACAATAGGTTAATGTCAGTTTAGTATGATTTGGCAGGATTGGCTGACTATCTAATTACTATTGGGCGGCTAATTTGCCTAATTTTTAAGGTTTTTTTTTAAGTTTTTCTCTTCTTACCAAAGGCACATGACAGCTTGAACGGTCTTGTCAAATATTCTAGAAAAAAATCATGCACACTCGAGCAAGGATCATTGAAATCAGGCACGGACCGGCCCACTGGAGAACGGAGAATCCTCTGGTGGGCCATTTTGCAGAAGTATGTCACCTACATGCCCAATATAATCAGTAGTTGGCACAATTTCACTATGTATAGACAAAGGAAAACGTGCTATCATTAATTTTACAAACTACCCCGTATATTATGAAACTGATTGAGAGTTATAGTGTATAGCTGTCTATTTACTCCAACCTCAAAAAAACAAGCAAACAAAAAAAAAACAGCGGTAAAATATATGCCAAAATAATATTTACTGAAGTCCACCTGCCCCTAAAAAAAGACCAAAATGAAATAAAAGTGTCTTTCAAGCACTTGAGGCAAAGACAATCCCAAGACATCAAGACCATACAAACGACAATCATTATCCACCCAACCCCATAAAACGCAAAAAAGATCAGTAAAATCAATAAAAAAATCTTCTCTGCCCACACAAGCCAAAAATACCTGCAATAAAAAGCTACAAAATGCTGCGAAAATAATGTTTAACCATTATAGCCCTGTAAAAAACCGCAACAGAACAAACCGATTGCAAATTACCTATCATAACCTAATATGAAAAATGCAAAAAGACCCAACAAAAAATCCAAAGCTTACTCATGTAAAACACAACAACATTGAACAAAGCAAACAGAACAAATAAAATCTTTCACCATTCAAAGCGAATAGAAGAAACATCTAAATTCCAACGCTCAAACAGGCAACCCGACAAAAAGCAAAAATAAAAAAAATCATTCTAATCCAATCCAAGCCGAACATAACAGAATAAAAAGATACAAAATACAAACTTGTATATTACAAACAAACAACAAAGCAAAGAAAAAAAAGAAAATGGTCCTTAACAAGGCAAAAACAAGAATGCCATAGACATAGGCAAAAATTCAGTGACGTCGTCTATATAACGGGCACCAACAAACAAGACTCACCAAGAATCTTTCTGATGGAAGCAAAAAAACCCTCCCTAGATGTTTCATTCTGCTCCGACTTTTACAAGATCAGTAATAATGAGCATCGTGAGAACTGAATATTTTAGGAATCTTGCGAATAAAAGTTAAACAATTAAAATTAAAGGAAATTTTGCTGTCAGCAGTTATAATTCACAGTTATTGACTGCCAGGGGGTTGAGGGTCTGACTGACCCCGCACAGTGCCGTCCTTATAAGGGTTTTTAGTTCTGTGAGACGCCACACGTTCCCACAGGACACAATGACGGCGGTGACATCATGAGCCACTTGGGTACAGGAAATGTGACTGTGTGGAAGGTCTTAGAGCATTTTTTGGTCATATTTTAGGAATTGAAATTGTATTTTGAGAGCCGACCAAAAGCTTCCAGAGATATCAGCCGAACACAACCCAAAAAGTTTTTAGAACTTCTTAAGGCATTGGGATCAACAGAATTCAACATTTCCAATATGTCTATGCTGTATGGGCAGCTTTTGTGGATTGTCCAGATGTATAGTTTTTATGGGCTTCATAGCCCTATACCATATGGGCAACCTCTGTGGATTGGCCGGATGTATCATTTTTGTGGACTTTATGGTGCTATACCGTGTAGGCAGCCTCTGTGGATTGGCCGGATGTATCATTTTTGTGGACTTCATGGTGCTATACCGTACAGGCAGCTTCTGTGGATTGGCCACATGTATAGGACTTCATGGCCCTATACTGTATGGGCTGCTTCTTTGTATTGGCTGGATGTATAGTTTTTGGGTACTTCTTGACCCTATTCTGTACGGGCAGCTTCTGTGGATTGGCCAATGTATTGTTTTTGTGGATTTCATGGACCTATGCTGTATGGGCAGCTTCTGTAGATTGGCTGGTTGTATAGTTTTGGTGGACTTCATGACCATATGCCATGCGGGCAGCTTCTGTGGCTTGGTCGGATGTAGTTGTTGTGGACTGCATGGCCATATGCCATGCAGGCAGCTTCTGTGGATTGGCTGGACATATAATTTTTGTGAACTTCATGCCACTCTGCTGTATGGGCAGCTTCTATGGGATGGGCAAAATGTATCATTTTTGTCGACATCATGACCCTATGCCGTGCGGGCAGCTTCTATGAATTGGCCGATGTATCATTTTTGTGGACTTCATGACCCTATACCGTACGGGCTGCTTCTTTGTATTGGCCGGATGTATAGTTTTTGGGTACTTCTTGTCCCTATGCCGTACGGGCAGCTTCTGTGGATTGGCCGATGTATCTTTTTTGTGAACTTCATGGCCCTATACCGTACGGGCAGCTTCTTTGGATTGTCTGGATGTATAGTTTTTGGGTACTTCTTGGCCCTATGCCTTATGGGCAGCTTCTGTGGATTGGCTGATATATCATTTTTGTGGACTTCATAATACTATGCTATAGGGGCAGCGTCTATGGGTTGGGCGAAATGTATCATTTTTGTCGTCATCATAGCGCTATGCCCTATGGGCAGCTTCTGTGGATTTCCCGGATGTATCATTCTTGTGGACTTCCGCAATATAACATTTCTAATGTCTTCACAAAGTTTCCCTAAAGTTTTGTCTTCTCTTTGATCTCTTTGCTGTAATCTGTGCACATGTTATTTAGGCGGACTTTGCACACTACGACATTGCAGGTGTGATGTCGGTGGGGACAAATTGAAAGTGACGCACATCCGGCATCGCATGCGACATCGTAGTGTGTAAAGCCTAGATGATACGATTAACGAGCGCAAAATCATCGTAATCGTATCATCGAAGTAGCGTCGGCGTAATCCATAATTATGCTGACGCGATGGTCCGATGTTGTTCCTCGCTCCTGCGGCAGCACACATCGCTGTGTGTGAAGTCACAGGAGCGAGGAACATCTCCTACCGGCGTCACCGCGGCTTCCGTAGGATATGCGGAAGGAAGGAGGTGGGCGGGATGTTTACATCCTGCTCATCTCCGCCCCTCTGCCGCTATTGGCCGCCTGCCGTGTGACGTCGCTATGACGCCGCACAACCCGCCCCCTTAGGAAGGAGGCGGGTCGCCGGCCAGAGCAACGGTCGCAGGGCAGGTGAGTGCATGTGAAGCTGGCGTAGCGATAATTTTCGCTATGCCAGCTATCACACAATATTGTACCTGCGACGGGGGCGGGGACTATCGCGTGCGACATCGCAGCATCGGCTTGCGATGTCGCAACGTGCAAAGCCGCCCTTAATGTTGGAGCTTTTTACTTGATGTAGATACATGCTCAGCTGTGGAAGGCTTTTATTGCTGTATGGTAGACGTCACAGACCGGTGTCCGAGGCCTTCAAATTACCACTACGAGGAGTTAATAGAACTGAGAGATTCTTTTGAAATTCAAATTCACCAACTTCCAAATTTTTCAAAAATTGATTTCTAGAAAATCACAAATAGAACAAAGCCTCTAACTGCCGGGAAAAGACGCGTGTAACACTCTGAGGTCTCCTAGGACTGTATCCCACCCCTTACCACAAACACAGCCTTAGTGATGTCAGAGTGTCCTGAAAATATATGTCTAAGTGTAAACAGACAGCGGCAATTTATTACTGTTATGTTTATTCAGTGTTTTATGACTTTCTCTCCCTATCTCTATTGTGACACTGTGACCTCCTGCTATTATCCAGATTCACCACAAAATAGCTGCTGCATTCCCTGCCTCAGCTTTTATACAGGCTATGATACCCCCTCCTGATTGGCTGTGCTGCACCAGGTCATGTGATAGCTGTAAGGGATTATTTTGTAAACTGTGTCCTATGACCCTTCTCTGGCTCATGATATCTTCTGCTTTGTAAAAAAAAAAAATATCAGTTGCCATTTTTTTTCTGATTCTCAAGAATCGAGTTGCAAATTGTTCCAATTCTCCCGGTCCAGTAAATTTCCTAAAACAGGAATCGATTCACTCATCCATAAGATTTATAGCGATAAATGTAGTTAAACAGCTTCTCTCTGAGCTCCCCCTAGTGGTGGCTGCAAGTAGATAGAATGTTATCATTTATTTATAGGGTTCCTTGATAGCGGTGCTATTTATTGGGCTCATCTAGCAGCACATTTTATGCGGCACACCCAGCTTGTTTAATGGGATCACAGCTATGGGGGGTGCGGTATAATAACAGCTGGTGGGACGTTGCATCAGACATCTAATATATAAGGCTGAATGTATGTGTGTGTGTATGTCTGATAAATGAATCCGCACCGTTGCATTTATAATCACAACATTTTGCACAGACGCCTCATGTGACTCAGGGAACGACATAGAATATATATTGATGGGAAAATTTAACTCTGCGCTTTACAGTTACTCTCCAAAAAACCTGCCGTCATTAAAGTCAATGGAGCTGTGAGCTACAGGTTATTAATAGGAGCTGTGATTGGTTGCTATAGGAACAAAATAAATTGTTAGTATAAGAAGCTTATGGATGAAGTAATAAGATGTTGGTGGGGAGACGGATAGAGAGAGAGACAGAGACAAAAAGAGACAGACAGGGAAAGAGACAGAAAGAGACATAGAGAGACAGACAGAGAGACAGAGATAGACAGTCAAAGAGACAGAGAGACAGACAATCAAAGATACAGGGAAAGAAAGAGACAGACAGACGGGACAGAGACAGGGAAAGAGACAGTAACATGGAAAGAGACAGACGGGGAAAGAGATAGAGACGGGGAAAGAGACAGAGACGGGGAAAGAGACAGAGACGGGGAAAGAGACAGAGACGGGGAAAGAGACAGAGAGAGACAAACAGACGGAGAGATAGAAAAGTAGACAAGGCACTCCCAAAATGCTTTGCATGAAAATTTATTTATGTGCTTTATAAAGTTTTCGGTCCTATTTGGACCTTCATCAGTAGCACATACGTAGTGAGCAAGGTGTACGTGGGCTGTCAGGCGCGGTATCCACCGCTGCATGGGGGCTGCCCCCATGCAGCGGTGGATACCGCGCCTGACAGCCCACGTACACCTTGCTAGGACCAAAATAGGACCGAAAACGTTATAAAGCACATAAATAAATTTTCATGCAAAGCATTTTGGGAGTGCCTTGTCTACTTTTCACTTTATGGCTTTGGAACCTAAAGTGCACCCCAATATCTTGTTGACACACTGACAGGAGGTGCCATCCTTTTCCTTACCAGACGGAGAGATAGAGACAGACACACAGAGATAGAGAGAGACAACACAGAGATAGAGAGAGAGGCAGACCTGGATAGAGACAGACACACAGACAGACAGAGACAGACAGGGAAAGAGACAGACAGGTAAAGAGACAGACAGAGAGACAGATACTCAGAGACAAACAGAGACAGACAGACAGAGACAGACAGACAGACAGAGACAGACAGACACAGACAAACATACAGAGACGGACAGACAGACAGTTACTATCCCGAGCAACGCCTGGGTACTACAGCTAGTTATAAATACAGTAGTTACATCCACTAGGTGGCACTATAGCATTGCGTCGGGTGTTATAGATAGCTCCCTCCACTAGGTGGTGCTATAAACAGTTTCCTTCGCACTGGAGATCTCATTTGCATACTTTTTTCCCATGGAGCATTGCCTGTCCTGTCTCCCCACGCCGGACGGAGGTGGCAGTTTCCGTGCCACGGTATATTGACTCTCGCGGCCGCTGTGCTGCCCTCATTACGGCTTTTTTTTTTGCACATTGTTCGGGTGTTTACATTGCTGACAAGCGATCGATCAGCTGAAAGCAAATGGACTTCACTATCAATCAGCGCAGAAAACCATACAAAGGACGCAGCAGATCGGGCGGGCGGACATTTTAATATAACATCTATTCCGGCGGAGGATTAGGCTTGATGATAAGTCGGGAGATTCTTCACATTAGCACTTTGCGGCTCGGCTGAGTGCACACGACTCACGATAACAGCGGCAAACACAAATATTGTCCGGGAGCAGATCAATGAGTCTTTTCCTACAGGTCTACACCGGTCATTGACCTCCAAACTATCCCCATTGGAAGGAAACACCTTGTCTTTTAATTATCAAAAATTATTTTTATAGTTTAGGAAAAAGAATTCACGCCCAAGCACATAGAAGTGACAAATGATCGCTGTACCCCTTTAAAAAGTAATACCCCTTTAATTACACTCGAAAGGGATTTTCCCAATATATTTATACAGATATAGTAAAATGATAAAAAGTTTTACAACTTTTTAAAAGATTTTAGATTTCAGTTCTTCACCATTATCAAGTTTTATGATTGCTGTCAATGAATGAGAACACCGTGGATTCCATTCAAAGGCAGTAACCCTGTACATTGATAGTCCAGGCAGAGATCTATATACTTGGCTGCTGTTGTGCCTGGTTCTGTAGCTTAGTCTCTTCACTTGAATGTTACTGTACTGCAGTACCAGACACATATCTGTATACTTGGTAGCTGTTGTGCCTGGTTCTGTAGCTTTGTCCTTTAATTTGAATGTGATTGTATTGCAGTAACAGAAACAGATCTGTATACTTGGTTGCTGTTGTTCCTGGTTTTGTAGCTTTGTTCTTTCATTTGAATGTGATTGCATTGCAGTACCAGGCACAGGTCTGTATACTTGGTATCAGTTGTGCCTGGTTCTGTATCTTTGTACTTTCACTTGAATGTGATTGTATTGCAGTACAAGGCACAGTTCTGTATATTTGTTAGCTGTTGTGCCTTATTCTGTAACTTGGTCCCTTCATTTGAATGTGACTGTACTGCAGTATCAGGCACAGATCTGACTAGCTGTTGTGCCAGGTAATGTAGCTTAGTCCCTTCACATGAAAGAGACTGTACTGTAGTACCAAACACATATATCTGTATTTGTGATAGCTATTGTGCCTGATTCTGTAGCTTAGTCTCTTCACTTGAATGTGACTTTACTGCAGTAACAGGCACAGATCTGTATTTTTGATAGCTATTGTGCCTGGTTCTGTAGCTTAGTCTCTTCACTTGAATGTGACTCTACTGCAGTAACAGGCACAGATCTGTATTTTTGATAGCTATTGTGCCTAGTTCTGTAGCTTAGTCTCTTCACTGGAATGTGACTCTATTGCAGTAACAGACACAGATCTGTATACTTGGTAGCTGTTGTGCCTGGTTCTGTAGCTTAGTCCTTTCACTTGAATGTGACTGTAGTGCAGTACCAGGTATAGATCTGTATACCCGAATAGAAGGAAAAGATATTGGCACATCCAACTTAAAATAATTTCTGTCTTTATTGTCACATAGTATTAAAAACGTCCATCCATATTTAGAAGAGCCTAGGGGTCTTTAGGGTCTTCTAAATATGGATGGACTTTTTTATTATTATGTGACAATAAAGACAGAAATTATTTTATGTTGGATGTGCCGATATCCTTTCCTCCTATTCAAGTTATAGTCCACCTGGCGGACTTCATATCGTTGCACTCCGTGGATGTGTGGCGGCCTATTCCGTTGGGCGTGTCAAGCTTTCCTCCACCTCGTCTATCTGTATACTTGGTTGCTGCTGTGTCTGGTTCTGTAGCTTTGTCCTTTCAGTTGAATATGATGGTATTGCAGTACCAGTGACACAGATCTGTATACTTGGTAGCTGTTGTGCCTGGTTCTGTAACTTAGTCCCTTCATTTGAAAAAGACTGTACTGCAGTACCAGGTATAGACCCGTACATATGGTAGGTCATGTGCCTGGTTCTGTAGCTTTGTTCCTTCCTTTTTTTTTTGGAGCAAATGGTATATGAAAATATTTTTGTCTGGCACTTAAACTATTAGGCCGAGCATCTGGAAGACCTTTGTTAGGCACCCTGTGTGCCGTAGTAATGCACCATGCCCTTTGATCACATCACAGGGGTCAATGTCAGGGCATGTTCATACAATGTGTTTTTCAGGTTGGCAAAAATAATTGTGTTCTCAGGCCCCATCTGCCTTTTTGGGAGTCTTTATTTGCCTTCTCATTGACTTCTATTGTAAAGTATGTAGTAACTTCACAGCAAAATCCTCCTGAAGAATAATCAGGAGACGTCCTATCATTTTCTGAGCGTTTTGTGGAAGATTTTGCAGATTGGAGCTCATTCAAGATACACTAAAAAAGAAACTAGTGTGAACAGTCCCTTAACCGCCATGGTGCCATGGTTAGGATTGGTCGCCAAGCCTTGATTTATGCCCAGAACTCTTCGCAAAAATAAGACGGGCGGTTATTAGAGGGTAAAAGTCAATGAGATGTTATTGAATGAGAAAACAATCGGAGGTCACCAGCCGGGAGTAACCAGCCCGGCCTGTATATCCTCACCTCAATGATCGGGGTCTTGTCCTCAGGAATTCACCATTGTTCCATGGACAGAAAAAGACTGAATCACTGAGCGACCGAGCAACAAACAGATCGGAGCCAGCACCACACACGTAACAAACACGGGAAATACAGGCTCTGCTACATCTGACAGCAAAAATACACGAATCAAAGCGACCTTCATACACGACGGAGACTTTCTATTATTGTACATACGTTATATCCATATACATTACATTACTGATCATATACTGATCCTGAGTTACCTCCTGTATTATACTCCAGAGCTGCACTCACTATTCTGCTGGTGGAGTCACTGTGCACATACATTACATTACTGATCCTGAGTTACCTCCTGTATTATACTCCAGAGCTGCACTCACTATTCTGCTGGTGCAGTCACTGTGTACATACATTACATTACTGATCCGGAGTTACCTCCTGTATTATACCCCAGAGCTGCACTCACTATTCTGCTGGTGCAGTCACTGTGTACATACATTACATTACTGATCCTGAGTTACTACCTGTATTATACCCCAGAGCTGCACTCACTATTCTTCTGGTGCAGTCACTGTGTACATACATTACATTACTGATCCTGAGTTACTACCTGTATTATACCCCAGAGCTGCACTCACTATTCTGCTGGTGCAGTCACTGTGTACATACATTACATTACTGATCCTGAGTTACACCTTGTATTATACTCCAGAGCTGCACTCACTATTCTGCTGGTGCAGTCACTGTATACATACATTACATTAGTGATAGAATGCTTGGGCGCTGGATTCCGGGTCTGCAGTGCAGCTTTCTGATTGGTCACATCTCCGCTGGTATCTCATTCACGATCAATGAGAAAGTAAACATGAGCTCACACATTATATACAGCAGAGTATACAGGAGCGGCGGCGGCTCACAATACACCTAGCAACGATACATAAAGACTGAGTGCGGCCTCCAGAGCAAATTTACCAGAGATAACTTCACTCTGTTCTACGTTTTCTTATGTGACCGGAACAGAGAAAGCGCCTTAATTCCATTTTACCTGTGAGTGACAGATGAATTATGGAGTAAATATACAAAAAAATAAGATGTGGACTCTGGATAGATAATAATGACCGTCTGGAGAAAGATGTGTAATCCTCCGATGCAGTATTCTGGGGACGTCGCGCTCCTGGCTGTGCTGCTCCGACCCAAAGTCACCAACAAGGTCCAAACTGATCTCAACAGAAGGAAGAGCATTTAATTTGGTGGAGAATGCGGGCACACTCCACATGTATCACTCATGTTCCTCAGTATTTGTAAACTTTAGTATCCTTTTAATCTCATCACTCCTCCCGTTCCCTCGAGACCAAGCTGCTGTGATCAGAATCACTCAGGCACTGATTATTATTAGTAGTAGTATTATTATTTCTAGTTTATTTATATTATTTATGCTCATCTGCTTCCTTGCACTGTCAGGTCTTTTTAAGAGATGGTTGATAGTGAATTGAGAATTATTTTGGATGAAGCCATTCAGGACCAAGAGAACAACGTCCCCACAATGAGGTCCCAAGAAAGAAGGAAGTGACACCTGATATATGACTATTATACTACTGGTGGGAAACAGCGGGGTCACGAGTCAGTATTACCACCACTGATGAGCATAGAAAGTTACCGGATGGATAGAAAAGAATGCGGAGAAGTATCCAGAAGCACCAGGAAATGATAAGCAACAAAGTTCAGAGGAATTTCACCAAAACATTTCCCAAGAGGTACTGCAAACAGCAAGTGCCATGCTGGAGAGATAGATAGATAGAGGGATAGATAGATAGATAGATAGAGGGATAGATAGATAGATAGAGGGATAGATAGATAGATAGATAGATACATAGATAGATAGAGGGATAGATGGAGGGATAGATAGATAGATAGATAGATAGATAGATAGATAGATAGATAGATAGATAGATAGATAGATAGATAGATAGATAGATAGATAGATAGAGGGATAGATAGATAGATAGATAGATAGATAGAGGGATAGATAGATAGATAGATAGATAGATAGATAGATAGATAGATAGATAGATAGAGGGATAGATAGATAGATAGATAGATAGATAGATAGATAGATAGATAGATAGAGGGATAGATAGATAGATAGATAGATAATAGATAGGTAGAGGGATAGATAGATAGAGGGATAGATAGATAGATAGATAGATAGAGGGATAGATAGATAGAGGGATAGATAGATAATAGATAGATAGATAGATAGATAGAGGGATAGATAGAGGGATAGATAGATAGAGGGATAGATAGATAGAGGGATAGATAGATAGATAGATAGAGGGATAGATAGATAGATAGATAGATAGATAGATAGAGGGATAGATAATAGATAGGTAGAGGGATAGATAGAGGGATAGATAGATAGAGGGATAGATAGATAGATAGATAGAGGGATAGATAGATAGATAGACGGATAGATAGATAGATAGATAATAGATAGATAGAGGGATAGATAGAGGGATAGATAGATAGAGGGATAGATAGATAGAGGGATAGATAGATAGAGGGATAGATAGATAGATAGATAGAGGGATAGATAGATAGAGGGATAGATAGAGATAGAGACCAGTGAGGGTCTGGCTAAAAATCTTCGATTCCATCATTGCCCCAATCCTCCTGTACGGCAGCGAAGTCTGGGGCCCTCACACTTACCCAGATTGGTCAAGGTGGGATTCCAGCCCAACAGAAATATTCCACCTGGAATTCTGTAAGCACCTTCTCCAGGTCCATCGAAGCACCTCCAACAGTGCCTGTCGAGCTGAGCTGGGCAGATTCCCTCTACACCTAGCAGCTCTGAAGAGGTCACTATCATTTCAGGCTCACCTACAGAGTAGCAATCCAAGCTCCCATCACCACAAAGCTCTGATATATATACGTGGGCCAGATGAACCAGGACCCCGGGCACAGCCCTCCCAAACCCAACTGGACAAAATAACCAATCACAGCAGCCTGACAAGAACCAGAATCAGGAAGATGGTAGACGAGGGCCAGGAGAGGTATGTCAGTGACTGGAGGACCGACATCAACACCTCACAGAAACTGACCACGTACCAGAGACTACAGAGAGACTACAGACTGGCCCCGTATCTGGAGAAACTCCCGGACCCCAGAGACCGCAGGACCCTGAGCCGATATAGACTCAGTGCCCACAGTCTAGCCATCGAATCCGGCCGACACAAGCAGAGCTACAAGCCCAGGGAGGACAGACTGTGCCAACACTGTGACCTGGAGGCCGTGGAGGATGAAACCCACCTCCTGCTACACTGCACCAAGTACTCAGCAG